>NC_058088.1:123866200-124166200 GCF_014858855.1 Bufo gargarizans
CTCCTCCTCTTCTTCCACCTGCTCATCCAGTCAGCCACACACCTTCACCACCAACTTCAGCACAGCCCGGGGTAAACGTCAGCAGGCCATTCTGAAACTCATATGTTTGGGGGACAGGCCCCACACCGCACAGGAGTTGTGGCGGGGTATAGAACAACAGACCGACGAGTGGTTGCTGCCGGTGAGCCTCAAGCCCGGCCTGGTGGTGTGTGATAATGGGCGAAAATCTCGTTGCAGCTCTGGGACTAGCCAATTTGACGCACATCCCTTGCTTGGCGCATGTGCTGAATTTGGTGGTGCAGAAGTTCATTCACAACTACCCCGACATGTCAGAGCTGCTGCATAAAGTGCGGGCCGTCTGTTCGCGCTTCCGGCGTTCACATCCTGCTGCTGCTCGCCTGTCTGCGCTACAGCGTAACTTCGGCCTTCCCGCTCACCGCCTCATATGCGACGTGCCCACCAGGTGGAACTCCACCTTGCACATGCTGGACAGACTGTGCGAGCAGCAGCAGGCCATAGTGGAGTTTCAGCTGCAGCACGCACGGGTCAGTCGCACTACAGAACAGCACCACTTCACCACCAATGACTGGGCCTCCATGCGAGACCTGTGTGCCCTGTTGCGCTGTTTCGAGTACTCCACCAACATGGCCAGTGGCGATGACACCGTTATCAGCGTTACAATACCACTTCTATGTCTCCTTGAGAAAACACTTAGGGCGATGATGGAAGAGGAGGTGGCCCAGGAGGAGGAGGAGGAGGAGGAGGAAGAGGGGTCATTTTTAGCACTTTCAGGCCAGTCTCTTCGAAGTGACTCAGAGGGAGGTTTTTGGCAACAGCAGAGGCCAGGTACAAATGTGGCCAGCCAGGGCCCACTACTGGAGGACGAGGAGGACGAGGATGAGGAGGAGGTGGAGGAGGATGAGGATGAAGCATGGTCACAGCGGGGTGGCACCCAACGCAGCTCGGGTCCATCACTGGTGCGTGGCTGGGGGGAAAGGCAGGACGATGACGATACGCCTCCCACAGAGGACAGCTTGTCCTTATCCCTGGGCAGCCTGGCACACATGAGCGACTACATGCTGCAGTGCCTGCGCAACGACAGCAGAGTTGCCCACATTTTAACCTGTGCGGACTACTGGGTTGCCACCCTGCTGGATCCACGCTACAAAGACAATGTGCCCACCTTACTTCCTGCACTGGAGCGTGATAGGAAGATGCGCGAGTACAAGCGCACGTTGGTAGACGCGCTACTGAGAGCATTCCCAAATGTCACAGGGGAACAAGTGGAAGCCCAAGGCCAAGGCAGAGGAGGAGCAAGAGGTCGCCAAGGCAGCTGTGTCACGGCCAGCTCCTCTGAGGGCAGGGTTAGCATGGCAGAGATGTGGAAAACTTTTGTCAACACGCCACAGCTAACTGCACCACCACCTGATACGCAACGTGTTAGCAGGAGGCAACATTTCACTAACATGGTGGAACAGTACGTGTGCACACCCCTCCACGTACTGACTGATGGTTCGGCCCCATTCAACTTCTGGGTCTCTAAATTGTCCACGTGGCCAGAGCTAGCCTTTTATGCCTTGGAGGTGCTGGCCTGCCCGGCAGCCAGCGTTTTGTCTGAACGTGTATTCAGCACGGCAGGGGGCGTCATTACAGACAAACGCAGCCGCCTGTCTACAGCCAATGTGGACAAGCTGACGTTCATAAAAATGAACCAGGCATGGATCCCACAGGACCTGTCCGTCCCTTGTCCAGATTAGACATTAACTACCTCCCCATAACCATATATTATTGGACTCCAGGGCACTTCCTCATTCAATCCTATTTTTATTTTCATTTTACCATTATATTGCGATGCTACCCAAAGTTGAATGAACCTCTCCTCTGCCTGTGTGCTAGGCCTAAATATATGCCAATGGACTGTTGCAGTGGTGGCTGACATGAAGCCTGATTCTCTGCTATGACATGCAGACTAATTCTCTGCTGACATGAAGCCAGATTGTCTGTTACGGGACCTCTCTCCTCTGCCTGGGTGCTGGGCCTAAATTTATGACAATGGACTGTTGCAGTGGTGGCTGACGTGAAGCCTGATTCTCTGCTATGACATGCAGACTGATTCTCTGCTGTCATGAAGCCAGATTGTCTGTTACGGGACCTCTCTGCTCTGCCTGTGTGCTAGGCCTAAATATATGCCAATGGACTGTTGCAGTGGTGGGTGACGTGAAGCCTGATTCTCTGCTATGATATGAAGACTGATTCTCTGCTGACATGAAGCCAGATTGTCTGTTACGGGACCTTTCTCCTCTGCCTGGGTTCTGGGCCTAAATTTATGAAAATTGACTCTTACAGTGGTGGGTGACGTGAAGCCTGATTCTCTGCTATGATATGAAGACTGATTCTCTGCTGACATGAAGCCAGATTGTCTGTTACGGGACCTTTCTCCTCTGCCTGGGTTCTGGGCCTAAATTTATGAAAATTGACTCTTACAGTGGTGGGTGACGTGAAGCCTGATTCTCTGCTATGATATGAAGACTGATTCTCTGCTGATATGAAGCCAGATTGTCTGTTACGGGACCTTTCTCCTCTGCCTGGGTTCTGGGCCTAAATTTATGAAAATTGACTCTTACAGTGGTGGGTGACGTGAAGCCTGATTCTCTGCTATGATATGAAGACTGATTCTCTGCTGACATGAAGCCAGATTGTCTGTTACGGGACCTTTCTCCTCTGCCTGGGTTCTGGGCCTAAATTTATGAAAATTGACTCTTACAGTGGTGGGTGACGTGAAGCCTGATTCTCTGCTATGATATGAAGACTGATTCTCTGCTGACATGAAGCCAGATTGTCTGTTACGGGACCTTTCTCCTCTGCCTGGGTTCTGGGCCTAAATTTATGAAAATTGACTCTTACAGTGGTGGGTGACGTGAAGCCTGATTCTCTGCTATGATATGAAGACTGATTCTCTGCTGACATGAAGCCAGATTCTCTGTTACGGGACCTCTCTCCTCTGCCTGGGTGCTGGGCCTAAATTTATGACAATGGACTGTTGCAGTGGTGGCTGACGTGAAGCCTGATTCTCTGCTATGACATGCAGACTGATTCTCTGCTGACATGAAGCCAGATCCTCTGTTACGGGACCTCTCTCCTCTGCCTGTGTGTGTGCTGGGCCTAAATATATGCCAATGGACTGTTGCAGTGGTGGCTGACGTGAAGCCTCATTCTCTGCTATGACATGCAGACTAATTCTCTGCTGACATGAAGACAGATTCTCTGTTACGGGACCTCCCTCCTCTGCCTGGGTGCTGGGCCTAAATATATGCCAATGGACTGTTGCAGTGGTGGGTGACGTGAAGCCTCATTCTCTGCTATGACATGCAGACTAATTCTCTGCTGACATGAAGCCAGATTGTCTGTTACGGGACCTCTCTCCTCTGCCTGTGTGTGTGCTGGGCCTAAATATATGCCAATGGACTGTTGCAGTGGTGGCTGACGTGAAGCCTCATTCTCTGCTATGACATGCAGACTAATTCTCTGCTGACATGAAGACAGATTCTCTGTTACGGGACCTCTCTCCTCTGCCTGTGTGTGTGCTGGGCCTAAATATATGCCAATGGACTGTTGCAGTGGTGGCTGACGTGAAGCCTCATTCTCTGCTATGACATGCAGACTAATTCTCTGCTGACATGAAGACAGATTCTCTGTTACGGGACCTCCCTCCTCTGCCTGGGTGCTGGGCCTAAATATATGCCAATGGACTGTTGCAGTGGTGGGTGACGTGAAGCCTGATTCTCTGCTATGACATGCAGACTAATTCTCTGCTGACATGAAGACAGATTCTCTGTTACGGGACCTCTCTCCTCTGCCTGTGTGTGTGCTGGGCCTAAATATATGCCAATGGACTGTTGCAGTGGTGGCTGACGTGAAGCCTCATTCTCTGCTATGACATGCAGACTAATTCTCTGCTGACATGAAGCCAGATTGTCTGTTACGGGACCTCTCTCCTCTGCCTGTGTGTGTGCTGGGCCTAAATATATGCCAATGGACTGTTGCAGTGGTGGCTGACGTGAAGCCTCATTCTCTGCTATGACATGCAGACTAATTCTCTGCTGACATGAAGACAGATTCTCTGTTACGGGACCTCCCTCCTCTGCCTGGGTGCTGGGCCTAAATATATGCCAATGGACTGTTGCAGTGGTGGCTGACGTGAAGCCTCATTCTCTGCTATGACATGCAGACTGATTCTCTGCTGACATGAAGCCAGATCGTCTGTTACGGGACCTCTCTGCTCTGCCTGTGTGCTAGGCCTAAATATATGCCAATGGACTGTTGCAGTGGTGGGTGACGTGAAGCCTCATTCTCTGCTATGACATGCAGACTGATTCTCTGCTGTCATGAAGCCAGATTGTCTGTCACGGGACCTCTCTGCTCTGCCTGTGTGCTAGGCCTAAATATATGCCAATGGACTGTTGCAGTGGTGGGTGACGTGAAGCCTCATTCTCTGCTATGACATGCAGACTGATTCTCTGCTGACATGAAGCCAGATTGTCTGTTACGGGACCTCTCTCCTCTGCCTGTGTGCTAGGCCTAAATATATGCCAATGGACTGTTGCAGTGGTGGCTGACGTGAAGCCTGATTCTCTGCTATGACATGCAGACTAATTCTCTGCTGACATGAAGCCAGATTGTCTGTTACGGGACCTCTCTCCTCTGCCTGGGTGCTGGGCCTAAATTTATGACAATGGACTGTTGCAGTGGTGGCTGACGTGAAGCCTGATTCTCTGCTATGACATGCAGACTGATTCTCTGCTGACATGAAGCCAGATCCTCTGTTACGGGACCTCTCTCCTCTGCCTGTGTGTGTGCTGGGCCTAAATATATGCCAATGGACTGTTGCAGTGGTGGCTGACGTGAAGCCTCATTCTCTGCTATGACATGCAGACTGATTCTCTGCTGATATGAAGCCAGATTCTCTGTTACGGGACCTCTCTCCTCTGCCTGTGTGTGTGCTGGGCCTAAATATATGCCAATGGACTGTTGCAGTGGTGGCTGACGTGAAGCCTCATTCTCTGCTATGACATGCAGACTAATTCTCTGCTGACATGAAGACAGATTCTCTGTTACGGGACCTCCCTCCTCTGCCTGGGTGCTGGGCCTAAATATATGCCAATGGACTGTTGCAGTGGTGGCTGACGTGAAGCCTCATTCTCTGCTATGACATGCAGACTAATTCTCTGCTGACATGAAGACAGATTCTCTGTTACGGGACCGCTCTCCTCTGCCTGGGTGCCGGGGCCTAAATATCTGAGAATGGACTGTTCCAGTGGTGGGTGACGGGAAGCCAGATTCTCTGCTATGGAACCTCTCTCCAATTGATTTTGGTTAATTTTTATTTATTTAATTTTTATTTTAATTCATTTCCCTATCCACATTTGTTTGCAGGGGATTTACCTACATGTTGCTGCCTTTTGCAGCCCTCTAGCTCTTTCCTGGGCTGTTTTACAGCCTTTTTAGTGCCGAAAAGTTCGGGTCCCCATTGACTTCAATGGGGTTCGGGTTCGGGACGAAGTTCGGATCGGGTTCGGATCCCGAACCCGAACATTTCCGGGATGTTCGGCCGAACTTCTCGAACCCGAACATCCAGGTGTTCGCTCAACTCTACAGGAAGGTAAAGCGGAGGGGGCAGGAGACGCCAAAATCAGCAGTCAGTGAGGCAGCCGAGCAGAGGGCAGGAGAGGCGGGCGTGATGTCCTTACGTCATCGCGTCTTCCCGTCCGATAATGGTCATATTTTTAAATGATTTGGTAGTCATTTTTCCTATCAATATTACTTTAAAAAATATATATAAAATCCTGCAGGGCAACATAGGACCACCATTCACAACAGGTGTTATCACAGCTTATCTACCGTATTTTGCGCCCCATAAGATACATTTCCCCCCCAAAAAAGTGTGTGGGGGGGAAATGCCCCTGCGTCTTATGGGCCGAATACAAATGAGCGCTTCCATTATGGAATCACTCATTAGTACTGGAGGACCATGAAGCAGTGAAAACTCTGTACTCACCGCTTCCTGGTCCTCGGCTGTTGACTGTGAAGGCTGCAAACAGTGTGAGGGCACTCTGTGACCTCACGCTGTGCGCGTCAGATCACCGCACAGTCAACAGCAGGAGGTAGAGGATCACAATGTAGGTGAGGAACAATGGCATCCTGGAGCAGGAGAGGTACATTTTTTATTTTATTTATTGAGGCTGGTGGGGGCTAATATAACATAGCTGGAGGCTGAAGAGAGGCTGCTGTGGGCTGAAGAGTGGCTGATGGGGGCAATATAAAATGGCTGGGGACTGAAGAGAGGCTGCTGGGGGCTGAAGAGAGGCTGCTGGGGGCTGGTGAGAGGCAATGGGGGCTGATATGAGGCTTCTGGGGGCTAATGAGAGGTAATAGGGGCTGAAGAGAGGCTGGTGAGAGGTATATGGGGGGCTGATATGAGGCATATGGGGGCTGATGAGAGGCATGGGGCTCTTATCTGAGGTCTGATTGGGGTCATTCACATTTGGGTCTGAGCTAAGTTCTGATTGGGGTCTAACAAACAACAAATGAATGCCCAATATATTTAAAAATATATATTTTATTTCATAATAATAAACCATTCATAATAATTGGGATATTTAAGATAACAAAAAAAAGGTTTGAAGAGTCAGCAGAAAACCCTGGATGCAGCAGTCCCCCGGCCGGTGTCTCTGTAACCCGCCAAAAGATGGAACACATGTCAGATGTATATATATTATGCAGTATGGTGATTCACAGGAACGGGGGTGTAAAATACAAACCACTAAAAAATTATAATAATACTTGTGATCATCACCTTAGTGCATAGCCGCAGGATGAGTCTCAGACACTGGATCTTAATGTTACACAAATGGAATTGTAGGCAAAAAGTAATATCCATATGGGATTCTCAAAATAAATGAGACACCATACACCAGACCTTCAAATGAAGGCTGTGAGCAAAACTCATCCGTGGATAGCTGATGGAAAATCACAACATACCATGAGACATGATGGAGGGCAGAGACAGCAGGCACAGGGCAGGCAAAGGACCCCAGCGCGTTTCGCCTCAGCTTCGTCAGGAGGTAAGTATAAGTGTGGCCATATGCTCCTATTTATATCCCCCATGTGGCTTCAGGGCATAACATAATTGAATACAGCAGCTGGGGGGCAATATCAAACTGTGTCTCCTCCAAAAAGAAACAAAGTGGATGGTTTTGCTCAATACTATCCTTATGGATTGAATGAGGCATTGAGTTTTGAATCCTTTATTTAGGTTAACGCATGTACTGAATATTTTCAGTGATTTGAACTGCTCTTTTATTTATCTAGTTTTCTGCGTGGTCATGTAAAGTGATGTTAAAGTGCTGCGAGGAGAGGGATGACTTCTATACATGCTGTGAATGAGGAGTTGGATATGAGACATACTGTAAACATGGAAGATGGACCATTACGTAAATACTGGGATGGACCTCTACATATGGGACCTGTATCAAATACACTGAATGAAACTTATGTATTTTTGGTTACGCACTTGATGTTTTGGGCTATTATAGTCACTGAAGAGCCGATTCAACCTACTATATGGAGGCCTAGATGCCTTGGTCACATTGGCTGGATAATAATGTATTTCACTTTATGGTGGGTTAGTATCATGATTTTGGCACTTGATTTATGTGGCTAGTTTAGCTATTGAAGGGCCAGTGTGATTTATTATTTGTAGGCTATGTTGCCTTAGTCACACTGGCTTGACAATAAGTTGTATTATTTTATATTTATGATTATAATGAATTTTTTCTAATTTGTTGAGCACTTTATGAGTAGAAGTGTACCTGATCATGCTGGGTTGACACAAAAAAACACCTTTTGTCACCCCTGATAATGCAGGTATACTTATCATCACTAATTATGGCTATTTTATCATGATAGCATTATAAAGTTTACTCACATTTGTTATTCTGTCCATTTGGGTAGTGAATAGTGGGACATTATCAGGGATGTAACTACATAATATATACTATTCACTTTCTATGATGTTTATATTTTTGTGATAATCATGTTTTGCCTGTCCTGTGCCTGCTGTCTCTGCCCTCCATCATGTCTCATGGTATGTTGTGATTTTCCATCAGCTATCCACGGATGAGTTTTGCTCACAGCCTTCATTTGAAGGTCTGGTGTATGGTGTCTCATTTATTTTGAGAATCCCATATGGATATTACTTTTTGCCTACAATTCCTTTGTGTAACATTAAGATCCAGTGTCTGAGACTCATCCTGCGGCTATGCACTAAGGTGATGATCACAAGTATTATTATTATTTTTTAGTGGTTTGTATTTTACACCCCCGTTCCTGTGAATCACCATACTGCATAATATATATACATCTGATATGTGTTCCATCTTTTGGCAGGTTACAGAGACACCGGCCGGGGGACTGCAACATCCGGGGTTTTCTGCTGACTCTTCAAACCTTTTATTGTTATCTTAAATATTATGAATTGTTTATTATTATGAAATAAAATATATATTTTTAAATATATTAGGCATTCATTTGTTGTTTGTTAGACAACACTTTAGGTTTAAATGGTTGTTTTTTTGTTTGCCCTAGATCATGACATTATATGTGAGGCCTTTTCTTGTTTGGTTCTAAGTTCTGATTGGGGGTCTGATCTGATGTCTTATTAACATTGGGGGTCTTATTGGGGCTGTCAGCTGAGGTCTGATTAACATTGGGAGTCTGATTGGTGGTCTGACCAGAGGTGCAATGAAAATTTTTTTTTTTTCTTACTGTCCTCCTCTCCTTATGGGTCGGTGCGTCTTATAGGGTGAAAAATATGGTAATTCCTTCTGACCTCTGCACAGGTCCAAGAGCATGCCTAGAAAACTCTCCCATAGAAATCAATTAGATCCCCTCCTGTTTATTGTGTCTATGGCCCATTTGGCTGTCGTAAAGCATATCTCTTAATGCTGTTAATAACAGCTCAGGCAAGATGGCAGTTCCCATAATCATGTTCAGAAAACAGAATTTAAGAAAATGTGCAATCAGAGAATAAAAGCAAAAAAAAAAAAATGAATATGTGTTGCTATCTGGTTTTAACTGGCAGAAAAATAATTAGTAATACATTTACTTTAACTCTCTCAAAACCAACATAAAAATAAAATAAAAAATCTAATGTACAGTAGGCACCAAACAAAAGTATTCAACCAGCATCATAGCACTCATTACAAGTGATTTGTAACAAGTAATATCTATGAAGAATTCACCCAGTGGGACACATATAGGAATAAATCCGGGGACAGTGTAGATCTTGACACGTCAGCACAGTGAAAAAATAAGTCTTCATAGAAAAAACAAAAAAATGAGACACATGTCTTCACACTCCGTGCAAAGGAGTCCTATGAGGAAAGGCAGCAGAGCTTGGCTTGTGAGTTACAGGAAGGCCCTGGAGCTGGAGAGGTGAACGTAACACATGTTAAGGCAAATTTTGTTACAACTACAGTACACTTATGGTGCTTCACTCAGTTTCTTTTCAGCTATGTGTCCATTAATGTGAACATTGGAAAGGTGATGTTTGTAAGAGTATAAAGCATGTTTCCAGTCATAGACATCATTCACTTGAACATTCTATTTGATGTATCAGCCCAAGATCATTGATCCTTTGAGGAAACTTTTGAATAGGTCAAGAATTGACAATTAGTATAAGTGCTACTTCATGCAGCATCAGGTGTAAAGAGCAGTAATGTTTTTAATTGGTGCTGAATTATTATTATTTTTTTGTGTTGTTTCATGTGTCATCTGTTCTTTTCAATCTACTCATCTCTACTGAAGACCAAGCAAGGAGGTTGATAGCAGAGATAATAATAGTAACCATTAGATAGAAAAAGTTTATTTTTTTGTGTAACTGGAAAAGCTCTTTAAAAAAAAGGCTGCATACACCAAAAAAAAAAGCAGGGTATTCTTGGGAATATTGGGACTAGAAGCCACATTTGACTTGATTTCACAAGAGTAGATTTAACATGTTTTTGGGTTGAAAAAATAATAACAACTGCTTTAATTTACTACATCTATAATAGAAAAGTACTGTATTTCCAGAAAGGTTGACACTGAGGACCGAAACTTCACATTTTCTGTTAATATGAATTAAAGGGGTTATCCCATCTTAGACAATTGGGGCATATCGCGAGGATATGCCCCTATTGTCTGATAGGTGCAGGTCCCACCGCTGGGACCCGCACCTACAAGGAGAACGGAGCGGAGAAAGTCGAGACGGGCGCACTGTGCATGCGCAGCCGCCCTCCATTTATTTCTATGGAGCCACCAAAAATAGCCGTCGGCCCCAATAGAAATGAATGGGAACTGTGGCCGGGCATGCGCAGTGCGTTCCCCGGTGTGTTCCCATTCACTTTAATGGGAGGGGCAGGGAGCTGATTCTGGTGGTGGACGGACCTAGGAAAACCCGGGGTCCTCCAGCCACAACTCTCCCCGGCTCCTTTCTTTTCCCAGAGGTGGGACCCACACCTATCAGACAATGGGGGCATAGCCTAGCGATATGCCCCCATTGTCTAAGATGGGAATACCCCTTTAAATATAAAAAAATATCAACTTCAATTAATCAACATTAATTTATCCTAAATGGATTAAAGAAATTGTTGTTCTAAACAGAATTTGTCATGCATCTATTTTTATATTTAAACTTTTGAAAACTGAATGCCACAATGATTATAGTAGAGATGAGCAACTCGATTTTAAACTAGTTAGATTTGTTAATTTGTTATGAATTTTACAATAATTCATCTGCCAAATGAATCCAAAGTTTTGGTGATTTATTTCCGACAAGTGCCATAACAACAGCTCCCAGTATCATTTTACTATGAAAATTGGCATGGAAAAAAGACAGGAAGGAAGAAGATAGAGGGTCACACCCCTGGGAAGGAGGGGAGACGTTTTGTCCCGATTGCATCAGAGGCTGACAGACAACTTGCTCAGTCAATCACGGGGCAGTATTTAGCCAGGTCCTTTGGCACAGAAAGAAGAAACACCATCTGCAGGCAGCTGGGATTTTGGTAGAATGTGTTATGACTATGTCTGCCAAAAAACTATTGCAGAAACACAAGCCACTAGCTATACTAGGGACACTATAGGGAGAGAATAGGAGATATAATTGGGTAGATTTTAGAGAAAGATTAGCAGAGCGAGTGAGGGACTAGTCATAGTTTCATGCAATATGACAACACCACTATTATATCTGTGTTAGTGAATACAGTTTTATTACTTCAAGTAACCATTCATATCAAAAGCATTACCAGTTGCACCATTAATATACCCATTTTAGTGAACCAGTTTTTATTACATTAAGGAACCATTCAATGTCATACCAAAATCAATGCAACAACAACATTGTAGCGTTGTAACGTTATTATACACGTTAGAGAACGCCCAGTTTTATTACTTTAACCCTTTCAGTACAAACTACTTTTCACCTTATAACCCAGGCCAGTTTTTGCAAATTTGACATGTGTCACTTTATGTAGTAATAACTTTGGAACATTTTTACTTATCCAAGCTATTCTGAGATTGTTTTTTCGTGACATATTGAGTTGATATATTTCACCTTTATTTATAAAAGAATCCCAAATTTAAAAAAAAAATTGAAAAATTCACAATTTTCTAAATTTGAATGTCTCTAATTTAAGACAGATTGTAATACCTCATAAAATAGTTATCAATTGGAATGCCCCATATGTCTGCTTTATGTTGGCATAAGTTTCTAAATGTAATTTTATTTTTTTAGGACGTTAGAAGGCTTTCGAATTTTAGAAGCAATTTGGCATGTTGTCCTTAAGTACCGGGACAACATGCCATACCGGTGTATGTCATGTGTCCGGAAGAGGTTAAAAAAATGGTTTGGGAAATTTTGTTGAAAATTCTGTGGCTAAATGCGCAGGGGGGTGTCCATATTGACCGGCTCTATAAAAATATCACACAACCTGACCCCTCAGGTGAACACCATAAAAAATAAAAACAGTGAAAAAAAAGCAGTTTTTGTCATCTTGCATCACAATAAGTGTAATAGCAAGCAATCAAAAAGTCATATGCACCCCAAAATAGTGCCAATCAAACCGTAATCTCATCCCACAAAAAATGAGACCCTACCTAAAATGATCGCCCAAAAACTGAAAAAAATATGGCTCTCAGACTATGGAGACATAAAACATGATATTTTTTGTTTAAAAAATGATATTATTGTGTAAAAATTACATAAATCAAAAAAAGTATACATATTAGGTATTGCCGCTAGGGATGAGCGAACTCGAACTGTATAGTTCGGGTTCGTACCGAATTTTGGGGTGTCCGTGACACGGACCCGAACCCGGACATTTTCGTAAAAGTCCGGGTTCGGGTTCGGTGTTCGTCGCTTTCTTCGCGCTTTTGTGACGCTTTCTTGGCGCTTTTTGAAAGGCTGCAAAGCAGCCAATCAACAAGCGTCATACTACTTGCCCCAAGAGGCCATCACAGCCATGCCTACTATTGGCATGGCTGTGATTGGCCAGAGCACCATGTGACCCAGCCTCTATTTAAGCTGGAGTCACATAGCGCCGCCCGTCACTCTGCTCTGATTAGCGTAGGGAGAGGTTGCGGCTGCGACAGTAGGGCGAGATTAGGCAGATTAACTCCTCCAAAGGACTTGATTAACTGATCGATCTGCAGCTGTGGATCATTGAGCTGCTGATCCTCAATTGCTCACTGTTTTTAGGCTGCACAGACCGTTTGTCAGTCTCATTTTTCTGGGGTGATCGGCGGCCATTTTGTGTCTTGTGGTGCGCCAGCACAAGCTGCGACCAAGTGCATTTAACCCTCAATGGTGTGGTTGTTTTTTGGCTAAAGCCTACATCAGGGTGAAGCTGTCACACCAAGTGCATTTAACCAGCAATAGTCTGTTCATTTTTTGGCCATATACAAAATCAGGGGCAAGCTGCGCCTGTCACCAAGTGCATTTAACCCTCAATGGTGTGGTTGTTTTTTGGCTAAAGCCTACATCAGGGTGAAGCTGTCACACCAAGTGCATTTAACCAGCAATAGTCTGTTCATTTTTTGGCCATATACAAAATCAGGGGCAAGCTGCGCCTGTCACCAAGTGCATTTAACCCTCAATGGTGTGGTTGTTTTTTGGCTAAAGCCTACATCAGGGTGAAGCTGTCACACCAAGTGCATTTAACCAGCAATAGTCTGTTCATTTTTTGGCCATATACAAAATCAGGGGCAAGCTGCGCCTGTCACCAAGTGCATTTAACCCTCAATGGTGTGGTTGTTTTTTGGCTAAAGCCTACATCAGGGTGAAGCTGTCACACCAAGTGCATTTAACCAGCAATAGTCTGTTCATTTTTTGGCCATATCCCAGTCTAATTCTGTCACTAAATCCATACCGGTCACCCAGCGCCTAAATACTAGGCCTCAAATTTATATCCAGCTAAATCTGTCCCTAGTGCTGTAGCTGGGCGAGTTATTTAGTGTCCGTTCAAGCACATTTCTTGTTCTGGGTTGAAATACAATTCCCAATTTAGCAATTTCATAATTTAGTGGTTCCTGCTATATCAGAGCTCTTTGAAATCTATCCCAAAAAGGGTATATAATATTGAAGGTGCACATAGGGTCATTCAGAGTAACTTCACACACACCCGCTACTGTGTATTTCCAAGTCTAATTCTGTCACTAAATCCATACCGGTGACCCAGCGCCTAAATACTAGGCCTCAAATTTAATTCCCTCTAAATCTCTCGTTACCCACCGCTGTACTGTTGTTGCTGGGCAAGATATTTAGTGTCCGTCAAAGCACATTTTTTGTTCTGGGTTGAAGTACAATTCCCAATTTAGCAATTTCATAATTTAGTGGTTTCTGCTATATCAGAGCTATTTGAAATCTATCCCAAAAAGGGTATATAATATTGAAGGTGCACATAGGGTCATTCAGAATAACTTCACACACACCCGCTACTGTGTATTTCCAAGTCTAATTCTGTCACTAAACCCATACCTGTCACCCAGCGCCTAAATACTAGGCCTCAAATTTAAATCCCTCTAAATCTCTCGTTACCGTTGTCCTGTTGTAGCTGGGAAAGTTATTTAGTGCCCGTCAAAGCACATTTTTTGTTCTGGGTTGAAGTACAATTCCCAATTTAGCAATTTCATAATTTAGTGGTTCCTGCTATATCAGAGCTATTTGAAATCTATCCCAAAAAGGGTATATAATATTGAAGGTGCACATAGGGTCATTCAGAATAACTTCACACACACCCGCTACTGTGTATTTCCAAGTCTAATTCTGTCACTAAATCCATACCGGTGACCCAGCGCCTAAATACTAGGCCTCAAATTTAATTCCCTCTAAATCTCTCGTTACCCACCGCTGTACTGTTGTTGCTGGGCAAGATATTTAGTGTCCGTCAAAGCACATTTTTTGTTCTGAGTTGAAGTACAATTCCCAATTTAGCAATTTCATAATTTAGTGGTTTCTGCTATATCAGAGCTATTTGAAATCTATCCCTAAAAGGGTATATAATATTGAAGGTGCACATAGGGTCATTCAGAATAACTTCACACACACCCGCTACTGTGTATTTCCAAGTCTAATTCTGTCACTAAACCCATACCTGTCACCCAGCGCCTAAATACTAGGCCTCAAATTTATATCCAGCTAAATCTGTCCCTAGTGCTGTAGCTGGGCGAGTTATTTAGTGTCCGTTCAAGCACATTTCTTGTTCTGGGTTGAAATACAATTCCCAATTTAGCAATTTCATAATTTAGTGGTTCCTGCTATATCAGAGCTCTTTGAAATCTATCCCAAAAAGGGTATATAATATTGAAGGTGCACATAGGGTCATTCAGAGTAACTTCACACACACCCGCTACTGTGTATTTCCAAGTCTAATTCTGTCACTAAATCCATACCGGTGACCCAGCGCCTAAATACTAGGCCTCAAATTTAATTCCCTCTAAATCTCTCGTTACCCACCGCTGTACTGTTGTTGCTGGGCAAGATATTTAGTGTCCGTCAAAGCACATTTTTTGTTCTGGGTTGAAGTACAATTCCCAATTTAGCAATTTCATAATTTAGTGGTTTCTGCTATATCAGAGCTATTTGAAATCTATCCCAAAAAGGGTATATAATATTGAAGGTGCACATAGGGTCATTCAGAATAACTTCACACACACCCGCTACTGTGTATTTCCAAGTCTAATTCTGTCACTAAACCCATACCTGTCACCCAGCGCCTAAATACTAGGCCTCAAATTTAAATCCCTCTAAATCTCTCGTTACCGTTGTCCTGTTGTAGCTGGGAAAGTTATTTAGTGCCCGTCAAAGCACATTTTTGTTCTGGGTTGAAGTACAATTCCCAATTTAGCAATTTCATAATTTAGTGGTTCCTGCTATATCAGAGCTATTTGAAATCTATCCCAAAAAGGGTATATAATATTGAAGGTGCACATAGGGTCATTCAGAATAACTTCACACACACCCGCTACTGTGTATTTCCAAGTCTAATTCTGTCACTAAATCCATACCGGTGACCCAGCGCCTAAATACTAGGCCTCAAATTTAATTCCCTCTAAATCTCTCGTTACCCACCGGTGTACTGTTGTTGCTGGGCAAGATATTTAGTGTCCGTCAAAGCACATTTTTTGTTCTGGGTTGAAGTACAATTCCCAATTTAGCAATTTCATAATTTAGTGGTTTCTGCTATATCAGAGCTATTTGAAATCTATCCCTAAAAGGGTATATAATATTGAAGGTGCACATAGGGTCATTCAGAATAACTTCACACACACCCGCTACTGTGTATTTCCAAGTCTAATTCTGTCACTAAACCCATACCTGTCACCCAGCGCCTAAATACTAGGCCTCAAATTTAAATCCCTCTAAATCTCTCGTTACCGTTGTCCTGTTGTAGCTGGGAAAGTTATTTAGTGCCCGTCAAAGCACATTTTTTGTTCTGGGTTGAAGTACAATTCCCAATTTAGCAATTTCATAATTTAGTGGTTCCTGCTATATCAGAGCTATTTGAAATCTATCCCAAAAAGGGTATATAATATTGAAGGTGCACATAGGGTCATTCAGAATAACTTCACACACACGCTTCTGTGCATTTCCAAGTCTAATTCTGTCACTAAATCCATACCGGTGACCCAGCGCCTAAATACTAGGCCTCAAATTTAATTCCCTCTAAATCTCTCGTTACCCACCGCTGTACTGTTGTTGCTGGGCAAGATATTTAGTGTCCGTCAAAGCACATTTTTTGTTCTGGGTTGAAGTACAATTCCCAATTTAGCAATTTCATAATTTAGTGGTTTCTGCTATATCAGAGCTATTTGAAATCTATCCCTAAAAGGGTATATAATATTGAAGGTGCACATAGGGTCATTCAGAATAACTTCACACACACCCGCTACTGTGTATTTCCAAGTCTAATTCTGTCACTAAATCCATACCGGTGACCCAGCGCCTAAATACTAGGCCTCAAATTTAATTCCCTCTAAATCTCTCGTTACCCACCGGTGTACTGTTGTTGCTGGGCAAGATATTTAGTGTCCGTCAAAGCACATTTTTTGTTCTGGGTTGAAGTACAATTCCCAATTTAGCAATTTCATAATTTAGTGGTTTCTGCTATATCAGAGCTATTTGAAATCTATCCCTAAAAGGGTATATAATATTGAAGGTGCACATAGGGTCATTCAGAATAACTTCACACACACCCGCTACTGTGTATTTCCAAGTCTAATTCTGTCACTAAACCCATACCTGTCACCCAGCGCCTAAATACTAGGCCTCAAATTTAAATCCCTCTAAATCTCTCGTTACCGTTGTCCTGTTGTAGCTGGGAAAGTTATTTAGTGCCCGTCAAAGCACATTTTTTGTTCTGGGTTGAAGTACAATTCCCAATTTAGCAATTTCATAATTTAGTGGTTCCTGCTATATCAGAGCTATTTGAAATCTATCCCAAAAAGGGTATATAATATTGAAGGTGCACATTGGGTCATTCAGAATAACTTCACACACACGCTTCTGTGCATTTCCAAGTCTAATTCTGTCACTAAATCCATACCGGTGACCCAGCGCCTAAATACTAGGCCTCAAATTTAATTCCCTCTAAATCTCTCGTTACCCACCGCTGTACTGTTGTTGCTGGGCAAGATATTTAGTGTCCGTCAAAGCACATTTTTTGTTCTGGGTTGAAGTACAATTCCCAATTTAGCAATTTCATAATTTAGTGGTTTCTGCTATATCAGAGCTATTTGAAATCTATCCCTAAAAGGGTATATAATATTGAAGGTGCACATAGGGTCATTCAGAATAACTTCACACACACCCGCTACTGTGTATTTCCAAGTCTAATTCTGTCACTAAATCCATACCGGTGACCCAGCGCCTAAATACTAGGCCTCAAATTTAATTCCCTCTAAATCTCTCGTTACCCACCGCTGTACTGTTGTTGCTGGGCAAGATATTTAGTGTCCGTCAAAGCACATTTTTTGTTCTGGGTTGAAGTACAATTCCCAATTTAGCAATTTCATAATTTAGTGGTTTCTGCTATATCAGAGCTATTTGAAATCTATCCCTAAAAGGGTATATAATATTCAAGGTGCACATTGGGTCATTCAGAATAACTTCACACACACACGCTTCTGTGCATTTCCAAGTCTAATTCTGTCACTAAATCCATAACGGTCACCCAGCGCCTAAATACTAGGCCTCAAATTTATATCCCGCTGAATTTGAATACAATACATTGGGCCAAATAATATATTTGTTGTTGTGGTGAACCATAACAATGAGAAAAACATCTAGTAAGGGACGCGGACGTGGACATGGTCGTGGTGGTGTTAGTGGACCCTCTGGTGCTGGGAGAGGACGTGGCCGTTCTGCCACATCCACACGTCCTAGTGTACCAACTACCTCAGGTCCCAGTAGCCGCCAGAATTTACAGCGATATATGGTGGGGCCCAATGCCGTTCTAAGGATGGTAAGGCCTGAGCAGGTACAGGCATTAGTCAATTGGGTGGCCGACAGTGGATCCAGCACGTTCACATTATCTCCCACCCAGTCTTCTGCAGAAAGCGCACAGATGGCGCCTGAAAACCAACCCCATCAGTCTGTCACATCACCCCCATGCATACCAGGGAAACTGTCTCAGCCTCAAGTTATGCAGCAGTCTCTTATGCTGTTTGAAGACTCCGCTGGCAGGGTTTCCCAAGGGCATCCACCTAGCCCTTCCCCAGCGGTGAAAGACATAGAATGCACTGACGCACAACCACTTATGTTTCCTGATGATGAGGACATGGGAATACCACCTCAGCATGTCTCTGATGATGACGAAACACAGGTGCCAACTGCTGCGTCTTTCTGCAGTGTGCAGACTGAACAGGAGGTCAGGGATCAAGACTGGGTGGAAGACGATGCAGGGGACGATGAGGTCCTAGACCCCACATGGAATGAAGGTCGTGCCACTGACTTTCACAGTTCGGAGGAAGAGGCAGTGGTGAGACCGAGCCAACAGCGTAGCAAAAGAGGGAGCAGTGGGCAAAAGCAGAACACCCGCCGCCAAGAGACTCCGCCTGCTACTGACCGCCGCCATCTGGGACCGAGCACCCCAAAGGCAGCTTCAAGGAGTTCCCTGGCATGGCACTTCTTCAAACAATGTGCTGACGACAAGACCCGAGTGGTTTGCACGCTGTGCCATCAGAGCCTGAAGCGAGGCATTAACGTTCTGAACCTGAGCACAACCTGCATGACCAGGCACCTGCATGCAAAGCATGAACTGCAGTGGAGTAAACACCTTAAAACCAAGGAAGTCACTCAGGCTCCCCCTGCTACCTCTTCTGCTGCTGCCGCCTCGGCCTATTCTGCTGCTGCCGCCTCGGCCTCTTCCTCCGCCTCTGGAGGAACGTTGGCACCTGCCGCCCAGCAAACAGGGGATGTACCACCAACACCACCACCACCACCACCTCCGTCACCAAGCGTCTCAACCATGTCACACGCCAGCGTTCAGCTCTCCATCTCACAAACATTTGATAGAAAGCGTAAATTCCCACCTAGCCACCCTCGATCCCTGGCCCTGAATGCCAGCATTTCTAAACTACTGGCCTATGAAATGCTGTCATTTAGGCTGGTGGACACAGACAGCTTCAAACAGCTCATGTCGCTTGCTGTCCCACAGTATGTTGTTCCCAGCCGGCACTACTTCTCCAAGAGAGCCGTGCCTTCCCTGCACAACCAAGTATCCCATAAAATCAAGTGTGCACTGCGCAACGCCATCTGTAGCAAGGTCCACCTAACCACAGATACGTGGACCAGTAAGCACGGCCAGGGACGCTATATCTCCCTAACTGCACACTGGGTAAATGTAGTGGCAGCTGGGCCCCAGGCGGAGAGCTGTTTGGCGCACGTCCTTCCGCCGCCAAGGATCGCAGGGCAACATTCTTTGCCTCCTGTTGCCACCTCCTCCTTCTCGGCTTCCTCCTCCTCTTCTTCCACCTGCTCATCCAGTCAGCCACACACCTTCACCACCAACTTCAGCACAGCCCGGGGTAAACGTCAGCAGGCCATTCTGAAACTCATATGTTTGGGGGACAGGCCCCACACCGCACAGGAGTTGTGGCGGGGTATAGAACAACAGACCGACGAGTGGTTGCTGCCGGTGAGCCTCAAGCCCGGCCTGGTGGTGTGTGATAATGGGCGAAATCTCGTTGCAGCTCTGGGACTAGCCAATTTGACGCACATCCCTTGCTTGGCGCATGTGCTGAATTTGGTGGTGCAGAAGTTCATTCACAACTACCCCGACATGTCAGAGCTGCTGCATAAAGTGCGGGCCGTCTGTTCGCGCTTCCGGCGTTCACATCCTGCTGCTGCTCGCCTGTCTGCGCTACAGCGTAACTTCGGCCTTCCCGCTCACCGCCTCATATGCGACGTGCCCACCAGGTGGAACTCCACCTTGCACATGCTGGACAGACTGTGCGAGCAGCAGCAGGCCATAGTGGAGTTTCAGCTGCAGCACGCACGGGTCAGTCGCACTACAGAACAGCACCACTTCACCACCAATGACTGGGCCTCCATGCGAGACCTGTGTGCCCTGTTGCGCTGTTTCGAGTACTCCACCAACATGGCCAGTGGCGATGACACCGTTATCAGCGTTACAATACCACTTCTATGTCTCCTTGAGAAAACACTTAGGGCGATGATGGAAGAGGAGGTGG
This sequence comes from Bufo gargarizans, assembly GCF_014858855.1. Lineage (NCBI taxonomy): Eukaryota > Metazoa > Chordata > Amphibia > Anura > Bufonidae > Bufo > Bufo gargarizans. Next base: position 123,886,484 of record NC_058088.1, read on the forward strand.
CCCAGGAGGAGGAGGAGGAGGAGGAGGAAGAGGGGTCATTTTTAGCACTTTCAGGCCAGTCTCTTCGAAGTGACTCAGAGGGAGGTTTTTGGCAACAGCAGAGGCCAGGTACAAATGTGGCCAGCCAGGGCCCACTACTGGAGGACGAGGAGGACGAGGATGAGGAGGAGGTGGAGGAGGATGAGGATGAAGCATGGTCACAGCGGGGTGGCACCCAACGCAGCTCGGGTCCATCACTGGTGCGTGGCTGGGGGGAAAGGCAGGACGATGACGATACGCCTCCCACAGAGGACAGCTTGTCCTTATCCCTGGGCAGCCTGGCACACATGAGCGACTACATGCTGCAGTGCCTGCGCAACGACAGCAGAGTTGCCCACATTTTAACCTGTGCGGACTACTGGGTTGCCACCCTGCTGGATCCACGCTACAAAGACAATGTGCCCACCTTACTTCCTGCACTGGAGCGTGATAGGAAGATGCGCGAGTACAAGCGCACGTTGGTAGACACGCTACTGAGAGCATTCCCAAATGTCACAGGGGAACAAGTGGAAGCCCAAGGCCAAGGCAGAGGAGGAGCAAGAGGTCGCCAAGGCAGCTGTGTCACGGCCAGCTCCTCTGAGGGCAGGGTTAGCATGGCAGAGATGTGGAAAACTTTTGTCAACACGCCACAGCTAACTGCACCACCACCTGATACGCAACGTGTTAGCAGGAGGCAACATTTCACTAACATGGTGGAACAGTACGTGTGCACACCCCTCCACGTACTGACTGATGGTTCGGCCCCATTCAACTTCTGGGTCTCTAAATTGTCCACGTGGCCAGAGCTAGCCTTTTATGCCTTGGAGGTGCTGGCCTGCCCGGCAGCCAGCGTTTTGTCTGAACGTGTATTCAGCACGGCAGGGGGCGTCATTACAGACAAACGCAGCCGCCTGTCTACAGCCAATGTGGACAAGCTGACGTTCATAAAAATGAACCAGGCATGGATCCCACAGGACCTGTCCGTCCCTTGTCCAGATTAGACATTAACTACCTCCCCATAACCATATATTATTGGACTCCAGGGCACTTCCTCATTCAATCCTATTTTTATTTTCATTTTACCATTATATTGCGAGGCTACCCAAAGTTGAATGAACCTCTCCTCTGCCTGTGTGCTAGGCCTAAATATATGCCAATGGACTGTTGCAGTGGTGGGTGACGTGAAGCCTCATTCTCTGCTATGACATGCAGACTGATTCTCTGCTGACATGAAGCCAGATCCTCTGTTACGGGAGCTCTCTCCTCTGCCTGGGTGCTGGGCCTAAATTTATGACAATTGACTGTTGCAGTGGTGGGTGACGTGAAGCCTGATTCTCTGCTATGATATGAAGACTGATTCTCTGCTGACATGAAGCCAGATTGTCTGTTACGGGACCTTTCTCCTCTGCCTGGGTTCTGGGCCTAAATTTATGAAAATTGACTGTTGCAGTGGTGGGTGACGTGAAGCCTGATTCTCTGCTATGATATGAAGACTGATTCTCTGCTGACATGAAGCCAGATTGTCTGTTACGGGACCTTTCTCCTCTGCCTGGGTTCTGGGCCTAAATTTATGACAATGGACTGTTGCAGTGGTGGCTGACGTGAAGCCTGATTCTCTGCTATGACATGCAGACTGATTCTCTGCTGTCATGAAGCCAGATTGTCTGTTACGGGACCTCTCTGCTCTGCCTGTGTGCTAGGCCTAAATATATGCCAATGGACTGTTGCAGTGGTGGCTGACGTGAAGCCTCATTCTCTGCTATGACATGCAGACTAATTCTCTGCTGACATGAAGCCAGATTGTCTGTTACGGGACCTCTCTCCTCTGCCTGGGTGCTGGGCCTAAATTTATGACAATGGACTGTTGCAGTGGTGGCTGACGTGAAGCCTGATTCTCTGCTATGACATGCAGACTAATTCTCTGCTGACATGAAGCCAGATTGTCTGTTACGGGACCTCTCTCCTCTGCCTGGGTGCTGGGCCTAAATATATGCCAATGGACTGTTGCAGTGGTGGCTGACGTGAAGCCTCATTCTCTGCTATGACATGCAGACTAATTCTCTGCTGTCATGAAGCCAGATTGTCTGTTACGGGACCTCTCTGCTCTGCCTGTGTGCTAGGCCTAAATATATGCCAATGGACTGTTGCAGTGGTGGGTGACGTGAAGCCTCATTCTCTGCTATGACATGCAGACTGATTCTCTGCTGACATGAAGCCAGATTGTCTGTTACGGGACCTCTCTGCTCTGCCTGTGTGCTAGGCCTAAATATATGCCAATGGACTGTTGCAGTGGTGGCTGACGTGAAGCCTCATTCTCTGCTATGACATGCAGACTGATTCTCTGCTGACATGAAGCCAGATTGTCTGTTACGGGACCTCTCTGCTCTGCCTGTGTGCTAGGCCTAAATATATGCCAATGGACTGTTGCAGTGGTGGGTGACGTGAAGCCTCATTCTCTGCTATGACATGCAGACTGATTCTCTGCTGACATGAAGCCAGATTGTCTGTTACGGGACCTCTCTGCTCTGCCTGTGTGCTAGGCCTAAATATATGCCAATGGACTGTTGCAGTGGTGGGTGACGTGAAGCCTCATTCTCTGCTATGACATGCAGACTGATTCTCTGCTGACATGAAGCCAGATCCTCTGTTACGGGAGCTCTCTCCTCTGCCTGGGTGCTGGGCCTAAATTTATGACAATTGACTGTTGCAGTGGTGGGTGACGTGAAGCCTGATTCTCTGCTATGATATGAAGACTGATTCTCTGCTGACATGAAGCCAGATTGTCTGTTACGGGACCTTTCTCCTCTGCCTGGGTTCTGGGCCTAAATTTATGAAAATTGACTCTTACAGTGGTGGGTGACGTGAAGCCTGATTCTCTGCTATGATATGAAGACTGATTCTCTGCTGACATGAAGCCAGATTCTCTGTTACGGGACCTCTCTCCTCTGCCTGGGTGCTGGGTAGTGTTGAGCGCGAATATTCGAAAAGCAAATTTTTTTCGCGAATATCGCAACTTCGCGATTTCGCGAATATTTCGAATATAGTGCTATATATTCGTAAAAACGAATATTCGTTTTTTGTTTCCCCCCCCCCCCCCACAAAATTACAGTACACATATAATTGATTGTTTCCCAAAGGTCCAACAGCTCAGATCTTACTCACATTGCCTAGAAAGTGATTGAGGCGCGAATCTTCGTAAGGCGATTTTATTAGCGCACATGCGAATATCGGCACGTCCCAGAACAGAGGCAAAGGGCTTTGCATTCATACATTAGTGAATTGAGTTGCGAATCTTCGTAAGGCGATTTTATTAGCGCACATGCGAATATCTACACTTGTCCCAGAACAGAGGCAAAGGGCTTTGCATTCATACATTAGTGATTGAATTGAGCTGCGAATCTTCGTAAGGCGATTTTATTAGCGCACATGCGAATATCGGCACGTCCCAGAACAGAGGCAAAGGGCTTTGCATTCATACATTAGTGAATTGAGTTGCGAATCTTCGTAAGGCGATTTTATTAGCGCACATGCGAATATCTACACTTGTCCCAGAACAGAGGCAAAGGGCTTTGCATTCATACATTAGTGATTGAATTGAGCTGCGAATCTTCGTAAGGCGATTTTATTAACGCAAATGCAAATATCTACACTTGTCCCCAGAACAGAGAGGCAAAGGCCTGTGCATTCATATAGTATAGCACCATATTCGCGAATACGTAGAACTTCGTAAAATTCGATTTACGAATATTCGTATTTTTTATTTTACTTTCCACCTTACAGATTACATTGATCTGTACTCTGTCAACTACTGTCATCACCCCCCACTGTATCTCGATTGATTCCCAAAAGTCTCACATTCCCTAGAAAGTGATTGAGGTGCGAATCTTCGTAAGGCGATTTTATTAGCGCACATGCGAATATCTACACTTGTCCCAGAACAGAGGCAAAGGGCATTGCATTCATACATTAGTGATTGAATTGAGTTGCGAATCTTCGTAAGGCGATTTCATTAGCGCACATGTGAATTTTGCATAGCATATGTATTATGCGATAATTCGAATTATCGCATATGCGAAATAATAACGAATTTGAATAATCGCGAATATTTTACGAATATTCTTTCGAATATTCACAAAATTTCGCGAATTCGAATATGGGACATGCCGCTCAACACTAGTGCTGGGCCTAAATTTATGACAATGGACTGTTGCAGTGGTGGGTGACGTGAAGCCTGATTCTCTGCTATGACATGCAGACTGATTCTCTGCTGACATGAAGCCAGATTGTCTGTTACGGGACCTCTCTCCTCTGCCTGGGTGCTGGGCCTAAATATATGCCAATGGACTGTTGCAGTGGTGGCTGACGTGAAGCCTCATTCTCTGCTATGACATGCAGACTAATTCTCTGCTGACATGAAGACAGATTCTCTGTTACGGGACCTCTCTCCTCTGCCTGGGTGCCGGGGCCTAAATATCTGAGAATGGACTGTTCCAGTGGTGGCTGACGTGAAGCCTCATTCTCTGCTATGACATGCAGACTAATTCTCTGCTGACATGAAGACAGATTCTCTGTTACGGGACCTCCCTCCTCTGCCTGGGTGCTGGGCCTAAATATATGCCAATGGACTGTTGCAGTGGTGGCTGACGTGAAGCCTCATTCTCTGCTATGACATGCAGACTAATTCTCTGCTGACATGAAGACAGATTCTCTGTTACGGGACCTCCCTCCTCTGCCTGGGTGCTGGGCCTAAATATATGCCAATGGACTGTTGCAGTGGTGGCTGACGTGAAGCCTCATTCTCTGCTATGACATGCAGACTGATTCTCTGCTGACATGAAGCCAGATTCTCTGTTACGGGACCTCTCTCCTCTGCCTGTGTGTGTGCTGGGCCTAAATATATGCCAATGGACTGTTGCAGTGGTGGCTGACGTGAAGCCTCATTCTCTGCTATGACATGCAGACTGATTCTCTGCTGACATGAAGCCAGATTCTCTGTTACGGGACCTCTCTCCTCTGCCTGTGTGTGTGCTGGGCCTAAATATATGCCAATGGACTGTTGCAGTGGTGGCTGACGTGAAGCCTCATTCTCTGCTATGACATGCAGACTAATTCTCTGCTGACATGAAGACAGATTCTCTGTTACGGGACCTCCCTCCTCTGCCTGGGTGCTGGGCCTAAATATATGCCAATGGACTGTTGCAGTGGTGGCTGACGTGAAGCCTCATTCTCTGCTATGACATGCAGACTAATTCTCTGCTGACATGAAGACAGATTCTCTGTTACGGGACCTCTCTCCTCTGCCTGGGTGCCGGGGCCTAAATATCTGAGAATGGACTGTTCCAGTGGTGGGTGACGGGAAGCCAGATTCTCTGCTATGGAACCTCTCTCCAATTGATTTTGGTTAATTTTTATTTATTTAATTTTTATTTTAATTCATTTCCCTATCCACATTTGTTTGCAGGGGATTTACCTACATGTTGCTGCCTTTTGCAGCCCTCTAGCTCTTTCCTGGGCTGTTTTACAGCCTTTTTAGTGCCGAAAAGTTCGGGTCCCCATTGACTTCAATGGGGTTCGGGTTCGGGACGAAGTTCGGATCGGGTTCGGATCCCGAACCCGAACATTTCCGGGATGTTCGGCCGAACTTCTCGAACCCGAACATCCAGGTGTTCGCTCAACTCTAATTGCCGCATCCCTTATAACCTTCTCTATAAAAATATCACATGACCTAACCCCTGACTTGCACTGTTATTTCCACAGTGGTCTCTGGGGAACACTCTCTAAAGCAGGCCTCCCTGTCTATCTGGCGCTATATAGTATTCACTAATGATTCAACGCAGACATAGTTCATGTTTTATACAGTTTATCTCGCTCTGCCCCCCCAACATGTTTCGCCAAACACTTGGCGTCCTCAGGGGTTCGGGCAGCCTGTATGCAGCGCTGCCTGGTGCTGCCATGCACCTTTCAGCATGGGGGACTCCTGGCAGAGTCTGGTGTGCTGGATACCTGCGTGAATAGCTTGAAAGGCATCCTGTTTGGTGTTAGGGCTCCTGTACGTATGCATGGGTTCCAGTCGTGGAGTCTTCGGCAGGTGAATGTGTCGTCTCGTGTTCTTACCTGTCGATCCTCTTGCTATGTATGGTCTCTCCGTTTACCTGCTACTAGGGCTTTTGAGAGGATTAGGGACGTTATAGGACAGTGTTGGCGAACCTATGGCATGGGTGCCAGAGGTGGCACTCAGAGCCCTCTCCCTGGTCTATGGTGTACCAATATGCCTTAGACTTTTCCTGCCATTCATCAGTGCAGGGCGCGCTATGAACAGCACAGGCAGCACTGACTGTAGGCAGGCTATTATAGCTAAATGATAAAGTACATGGGAGATATACTATACTGGACTGTAGTATTCAGGCTAAATTGCCATGTTGGCACTTTACTATAAATAAGTGGGTTTTGGGTTGCAGTTTGGGCACTCGGTCTTAAAAAGGTTCACCATCACTGCTATAGGAGGTGACCTGCTTCCCTTTCCCTGGCTTCTTGGCCTAGTAGCTATCTTTTATCCCTTTACATTGTACGGTGGGGGTTTCCCCCACTCCCCACTGTGACATATACATGTGTTAGTAAATGCATTTTATATTACTTCAAGAAACAGTTCAATGTTATAGCAAATGCAAAAAAAAAAAAACTTTATTACCATTGCAAATTGTGGATACGATTGTACCTCTGTCTTGAAATTACAGAAAAAAACACTTGCAATTTTGCAAGTACTGTTTATTAATAATCCATGTACCCAAACTGTGACTTTTCATTTATAGGCCTCATAATAAAATGTCTGATAAATGGAAGAGACCCAGACCTCATAATAGAAGAGTCAGAATGTAGGCAGTAGAGATGAGCCAAATTATGAAAAATTTGATTAAGCTACTTTGCCGAATTTCACAAAGAAATTAGATTTGTGAATTACTTCATCACAAAGCACATTCCTTTTTATGTATGCCGTACGCAGCCCTGCAGGGTATTGCAATGGTGAGGTCACGGTTACTTAGGCAAACGAGGGTTGCTCTAGGTTACTCACAGTTTCTTGAAAGACCCTGGGCAGGCGTACAGCAGTGATGGAGAGGCTGGCACAGGGGTCCTCTGGTGCACTCTCGGTGGATAGTGACCAGGCCTGGTGGTAGATGAGGTGCTCTGGATGTTGCAGGTGTTAAATGTGCCGGGGGCAAGATCCCTTTAAGATTCGTGACTCCAGTGCCTGTAACGGTGGCACACCGATTTGAGGATAGGAATAATTGAGGAACAAGTGTTTGTGGTAAACCAAAACTTCCTTTCCTGGAAACAGTTAACTTTGTACAGTCTAGGCTCAGTTCCACATGGCAGTAGCAATAATAGGCAGGCTTTATACAAATGGCAGGTACAATGTTCTTTGCAAGATACTCAGAGGGTTAAAAAACTTACAGACCAGGCTGCACCGTTCCTCAGAAATCCTGTGCACTATTCCTCAGAACTCCTGTCTGTCTTGATCCCAAGGCCCGTATGCCCTAATGCTGGCTTTATCCTTAGTAGAAAACTTCCTCAGGTATATATCCCTTGCTTTAGGTAAATAATCCTTCTGTCCTTCAGCCCTCAGGTTGGCTGGTTACTCTTCTGCTCTGCTCTGCACTTTGCTTTGTGGGAACTGCAGGTTTCTCAGGAGGTAACTCTTCCCCTGGTGATCAGCTAGAAGTCTAGGCTGTCTAGCTGCATGTCAGAGCCTGCACCTCAGCTCCTCTCTGGCTATAGTGACCTCTGTCTGGCTTCAGACTCTGCACACAGACTACCTCTTCCCTGTCTGGGCCTAACTATATATATATATATATATATATATATATATATATGGGGTTCCATAGCTCCCTCTAGTGTCTAGGATGCTGAACTACACCCTAATAGGCCTGCTACACACATCACAGGGAAAATACACATACATACATATTAAAAATGGACTGTTAAATACACAACCACTGTCCCTCAGGAGTAGGAGGACAACGTGGCCCAATTGACCCTTGTGTCGTGCCCACATTTACCTAGAGGGACACTACATGTAGCGGGCACAATGATGGGGAATGGAAATTGAGCCTCCCCTTCCCCCTGTCATTGAACCCCTCAGATGCCACGTTCATTGCTGATTGCAACATCTGAGGCTACAATTTTGGCCTTTCAGAGGTTAATCAGGGTACAATGAATAAAAAAATTATTCACTGTGGCAGTATAGCTGCTAGAAAGCCATATGAGGGCCATTAAGATGGAGTATCTCACACATGGGTGACAACCAGAAGGTCTGGCAAAATAGGGTTTTCCCTCTGTGTGCATCAGCTAGGCTGATAATGGAGATGATTAGTAGCATCTAAGGACCTTAGTGAAGTATGGGCTGAGCGCCTCAATCAAGGTTCCCAGTAGGGGAAAGAAACAAAATGCACCAAAGCCTGTGGGAGCCATAACCCTCTGATCCCCTGTGGGGTAGGCACTGAGTTGTGTTTTGGGGAGCTGGGTGGTAGACCCAGATCCCAATAGAGAGAAAACTACTTTATAATTAGTGGCCAGACGGCCTAGGATTTATTTTTATGTTTTGACTGCGGTAAAAGCGACAATAAAGCTGGTTGTGGCCGTTTGCACCCAAATCTGCAGTGTTGGAGTGGCTTCTTGAGGTGTGCCAATCGTCTAAGCTGGGAAGACGGGCGATCCTGGAGAGCTAAGTGACTCCGAGTTGTTACATTACCTTATCCATTTGCTCATATAGAGGCCATTGCGGCCATCTTGATTGAATAAATAATTTTACAAATGCCTAGGAAGGCAATATGACCTATCTTGACCCAGGTGAAATTTTATACTTCACATATATATATTAAAATCTGAATTATTACGTGAGTGCTCATTTTATTTACCTTTATTAACTATTTTACAAACAAAAAAAAATGCTATATTAAAAATACAGTCAGCACTCCACTAGAGAATTGAGAAGTTGAACGGCAATGACGGGGCGTGGTGGGGTGCACTACCTCCCACCCTATTACTTGTAATGCAGGGCAATGTCAACTGAATATTGTTGTCAGTATGGCAGTGTAAAGCAGTGGGGAACAGCCGACATCAACCCACTGTCAGAGGGATGCTAATGACCTCCTTATACATGTGAGGCCAGCTTGATGCCAGACCACAGATAGCCCTACAAGCTATAGTACACACCATAAGCTTGTGTTGGAACTGAACAGCTTGATTGTTCTCTCTATTGAGATGTAGTCCAGCCGGACTGAACACAGTTGGATCACAATGGAGTGGAAGACTGAATCTAAAACTGCAAACTACAACTGCCCCCAACATGTTTCACCAGTATTCTGGCTTCATCAGGGGAAATGGGCAGCAATGGGTGTCGCCACAAGTTTGGAGGGTTAAATGCACTGTTTAATGATTGACAGGATCTTCATCCAGTAAGATTGGCAGCAACTAACTGATTTGACCTATTGCCTTAGTTAGCACACACCCGCAGGATGGGTCAAATCTTGATGCCTGTCGCCTCCTACATACGTCATCAAGTCCGTGCTGCGCAAACGGAGTTGCGCAGACACTTAGGCCAAACAGCCCAGAGTGACTCCAGTGCGCATGTGCTGCGCTACATTCAGGTGCGCACGGATTAAACTGATGTTGGGAGCCTGCGCTGATAGGAGCTACGCTCACACTTAGGGTCCACTCACGCGTCCACAAGTGTTCCGCGGATCCGCAACACTTGTGGACGCGTGAGTGGACCCTAAGTGTGAGCGTAGCTCCTATCAGCGCAGGCTCCCAACATCAGTTTAATCCGTGCGCACCTGAATGTAGCGCAGCGCATGCGCACTGGAATCACTCTGCGCAGCACGGACTTGATGACGTATGTAGGAGGCGACAGGCATCAAGGTTTGACCCACCCTGCGGATGTGTGCTAACTAAGGCAATAGGTCAAATCAGTTAGTTGCTGCCAATCTTACTGGATGAAGATCCTGTCAATCATTAAACAGTGCATTTAACCCTCCAAACTTGTGGCGACACCCATTGCTGCCCATTTCCCCTGATGAAGCCAGAATACTGGTAAAACATGTTGGGGGGCAGCTGTAGTTTGCAGTTTTAGATTCAGTCTTCCACTCCATTGTGATCCAACTGTGTTCAGTCCGACTGGACTACATCTCAATAGAGAGAACAATCAAGCTATTCAGTTCCAACACAAGCTCATGGTGTGTACTATAGCTTGTAGGGCTATCTGTGGTCTGGCATCAAGCTGGCCTCACATGTATAAGGGGGTCATTAGCATCCCTCTGACAGTGGGTTGATGTCGCCTGTTCCCCACTGCTTTACACTGCCATACTGAGAACAATATTTAGTTGGCAACAGCCCTGCACCAAGTAACACGGCATTGCCCTGCATTACAAGTAATAGGGTGGGAGGTAGTGCACCCTCCACGCCCCGTCATTGCCGTTCAACATCTCAATTCTCTAGTGGAGTGCTGACTGTATTTTTAATATAGTATTTTTTTGGTTTGTAAAATAGTTAATAAAAGTAAATAAAATGAGCACTCACTTAATAATTCAGATTTTAATATATATAATAATAAAAGTGAAGTATTAAATTTCACCTGGGTCAAGATAGGTCGTATTGCCTTCCTAGGCATTTGTAAAATTATTTGTTAATAAACCTTACCCAGGTCAGGTCCTAATCATTATTATTCATCTTGATTGAAGATACTGCGCAAAGTCTCGGCCGGTAACATGATGACCAGGCCACCCTGTGCGAGATTGTTACCTCGAAGTTTGGCTTTGTGATGAAACAATTTTTTCCAGAAATTCGGATTGAAGTCAATAAGTTTGGCTTCAATTTACTGTAGTGCAAACAGCAGTTGCAGCACCAACAGTCCAGTTAGTAGTAGTAGGAGAAAACAGCTTTAGCTTCTGAGCCAGATTATTATTGAGGACAAAGAAGACATTGTGAACTGGATGTCTCACTGCTCCTCCCAATTGCAGCAGGATGATGTCGAGATAACCTCTGAGTCTGATGCAATGCTTTGGAGACAGGAGTTACCGCATTCCTCCTGATTAGTGTTGATCTTGTGGACTTCAATCCGAATTTCAGGGATAATTGATTCAATGACAAGCCGAATATTTTTACGCTGTAATATTATTATCAGATGCTGCAATCAGATATGAATGCGGCATCTAAGGGGTACAATGATAAGGAGCAGAGCAATCATCGCTCCCTGTCATTGTCATGCGCTTGGTGACAAAGTAATTCATCACAAAGCAAATTTTTTGTAAAGCCGAATGAAAATTTCCAATATTTTGCTAATCTCTACTCCTAATCTTCCTACTTTTGGCCCCAGAAAGGTCTTTCACTTGCATTATCTTTGTCTTTACTGCAACCTCTTAGTGACGAGCCATCATTTTTCCTAAGAAGTGGCAACAAAACCCTACCACACTCAATGGAAGATACTCAAGAGAATCTTTCAGGGCCAGATCAGCCCAGAAACTGGTGATGTTGCTTAGGCCTAGTTCACACGAACGTTATTTTTGCGAGTGTACGGGCCGTTTTTTTGTGTTCCGTACATGGTCCGTATATGGAACCATTCATTTCACTTGTTCCGCAAAAAAACGGAATGTACTCCGTATGCATTCCATTTCCCTTATTTCCGTTTTTCCGTTCCGTTGAAAGATAGAACATGTCCTATATTTGCCCGCAAATCACGTTCCGTGGCTCTATTCAAGTCAATGGGTCCGCAAAAAAAACGGAACACATACGGAAATGAATCCGTATGTCTTCCGTATCCGTTCCGTTTTTTCTGAACCATCTATTGAAAATGTTATGCCCAGCCTAATTTTTTCTATGTAATTGCTGTATACTGTACATGGCATACGGAAAAACGGAAACACAACGGAACTAAAAAACGGAACAACGGATCCGTGAAAAACGGACCGCAAAAAACTATAAAAGCCATACGTTCGTGTGAACTAGGCCTTATACTGTGAGAGCAGGCTAAAAATGTGCGCAACCTAAGCCATGCTCAGCTGCCAATAACTCTTTATCTCTCATCTGGCAGTTTTTCTCCACACCTCCAGAAGACAAAAGCATTGCTGTGTCCAAGATTTGCAGGATCAAAATAAGCTGTGGAAATTCAAATGCAAGCATAGGCAGTAGTGATGATAGAGCACCAAAGTATTCGTTTGTTCGGGTGTTCGGGCCGAACACATTGTTATATTTGTGTGCTCGGCTGAGCACCAGTGAATAATGGGAGTCAATGGAAGACAACCAGGCACCCCCTGCTCTGATCGGCAACACCTTGGGGACAATATCTGGATGCATCTTGGACTCCCAGGTCGCTGCTGGGAACCATGTTGACCGAGATGTATGCCACTTTTACAGACTGATAAAAATACGCACAACCCCCCAAAAAATTAATTTAACAGGAAAAATTGCTAGGATACATTCTTTCCTGTATATTAAATTGTATATAAAGTGCAAGTGCTGCAAGAGGCACTCCAAAACAGCCTGTATATCACATAAAGGAGGGCCTCATTCACATTGTGGTACAATTGTTCAGGTAGTGGGACTCCTACACTCATAAAGCCTATGCACGAAGTGAAAGGGCTGCCAAAAATTACAAGGAACCGCCACTCCAATACACCCTTTGTTACACATAAAGGAGGGCATCATACACACCCTTGAAAAATGATCATTGATGGCCTGCTGGTGACCCTCAAAAACATTTGGAGTAAGGGCCTGATGATCTGACCATCTAAAACCTTAAGAGCGAGGGCCTGCTGCCACATTGGTGACTCTAGATAACCTCTGGGAGATTGCACGTCCCCATGACGGCAACGATCCATTTGGATGTCTGCCCTATCAACTTTTGATGTTCTTTTCTGCGCCTACCATGGTGATCATAGGTAATAGGGAATCATGGTTCGATGCCGGAGAGGGAGCTTGAGAAAGGGATAACACATCCAAGGGAGGTCAATGGCTGAAATTTGATTGGGTGGAGAGGGTGGGTCAAGTTATTAAAGTTCAAGAATCGAAGGAAGGCAGCAGACGCAGCAATTGCCCACTCCCGACTTGGGAAGTTAGTGACGATAAATAACAATACAGGTCTCTTAAGATGCCCTGTTATTGGAATGAGTAATACAAAATTACGGGGAATATCACAGCAGTATTTTGGATGAGGAAACTTTATACAGGAGAAGCCCTGCTGCCGCTTTGTTGACTCTAGATAACTTCTGCTGAATCGCACGTCTGCGTGACGTCCACGATCCATTTGGATATCTTCCCTAATAACTTTCAATGTTCTTTTATGCGCCTACCATGGTGATCACCGATAACGGATAATTATTGTTCAAATTCGGAGAGGGAGCCTGATAAACGGCTATGGCTACTACTTCAAATCAAGGCAGCATGAGTGGTGAGCTGACCCTGTAAAACATTATATGCGATGGACTGCTTCTGAGATGACCCTCTAAAACATTATGGGTGAGGGCCTGCTGCTGAACTGACTCTCTAAAACATTAGGGACGAGGGCATGCTGCTGAGCTGAAACTCTAAAACATTATATGCGAGGGCCTGCTGCTAAGCTGACGCTCTAAAACATTAAATGCGATGGCCTGTTGCTGAGCTTACCCTCTAAAACATTAGGGGCGAGGGCCTGCTGGTGAGCTGACCCTATAAATAAAAGTGAGTTGAGGGCCTGCAGTTGACTTGACCCTATTAAAAAAAGTGAGTTGCGGGCCTGCATGTGAGCTGAACCAGTAAAAGATTTAAGTTGCGGGCCTGCATGTGAGCTGAATCAGTAAAAGATTTTAGGTTTGGGCCTGCTGGTGAGCTGACCTTGTAAAACATTATATTTGAGGGCCTGCTGCTGAGCTGACCCTCTAAAACATTAGGGGTGATGGCCTGCTGGTGAGCTGACCCTGTAAAATATTATATGCAATGGCCTGCTCCTGAGCTGACCCTCTAAAACAATATGGTCGAGGGCCTGCTGCTGAATTGACCCTCTAAAACATTAGGCACGAGGGCCTGCTGCTGAACTGACCCTCTAAAACATTATGGGCGAGGGCCTGCTGCTGAACTGACCCTCTAAAACATTATGGGCGAGGGCCTGCTGCTGAACTGACTCTCTAAAACATTATGGGCGAGGGCCTGCTACTGAGCTGACGCTCTAAACCATTATATGCGAGGGCCTGCTGCTGACCTGACCCTCTAAAACATTAGGGGTGATGGCCTGCTGGTGAGCTGACCCTGTAAAATATTATATGCAATGGCCTGCTGCTGAGCTGACCCTCTAAAACAATATGGTCGAGGGCCTGCTGCTGAATTGACCCTCTAAAACATTAGGCACGAGGGCCTGCTGCTGAACTGACCCTCTAAAACATTATGGGCGAGGGCCTGCTGCTGAACTGACCCTCTAAAACATTATGGGCGAGGGCCTGCTACTGAGCTGACGCTCTAAACCATTATATGCGAGGGCCTGCTGCTGACCTGACGCTCTAAAACATTATGGGTGAGGGCCTGCTGCTGAGCTGACCCTCTAAAATATTAGGGGCAAGAGCCTGCTGGTGAGCTAACCCTATAAAAAAAAAAGTGAATTGAGGGCCTGCAGTTGAGCTGACCCTATTAAAAAAATGGAGGGAATATAGACAATCTGGATGAAGAGGAGGAGAAAACAAGATTCAACTATATACTCTTTTTTTTTTGTTGTGGAAAAGGTACATGGGAATACACTACATTGAGTACATTATAAAGAATAGATTGAAATTGCCTTTATGTTCATCATCAGCTCAGCTCAGTAAGGTCCAATCCAGCATACGCTTATCTGTTATAATGCCACCAGCAGCACTTCCAAGGCATAGAGCGCAAGTTTGTGCCATGTGTCCTGCTTGGACACCAAGCAGTTGTAAGGCATTGAGGGATCATTTAGGACGCTGACAGAGTCTGGTATTTATTCCTTCACCATCTTCCAAAACGTTTCCCTCCTTGTACCACTAGGCCACGCTTCAGGCTGAAATTGCTGGTGGGGTATCATGATAGTGTCCCATACCTTGGAGACTGTCGCCCTGCCTTTGTTGGAACTGCTGTGTGTTCCCCTTGTCTCCCTTTCTCAGTTGCCTAAGGAAGTACGGATTCTGCCGCCAGCGTTGTGAGATGGAAAATTTTGGAGCAATTTTCCAACAAGGATCTTCTGGTATTTCACCATTTTGCTCCTCCTCTCCACCACAGGAATGAGAGATGAGAAGTTCTCTTTGTAGCAGGGGTCGAGAAGGGTGAACACCCTGTAATCTGTGTTAACTAAAATGCGTATAACGCGAGGGTAGCTGGAAAAGTAGCCTAACATGAAGTCAGCCATGTGTAACAGAGTACCAACAGGCAAGACGTTGATGTCGACATCAGGATGACTCTCCATCTCCTCCTCCTCCCCCTCCTCTTCTGCCCATCCACACTGAACAGATGGAATTAAAGTTCCATCTGTAGCAGAGGCAACTGTCTCCAGCTCCTCCTCCTCTTCATGTTCCAATTCGCACTGAGAAGACGAGCTGAGGGTGGGCTGGCTATCACCCTGTGTAATGTCCTCCCCCATTTCCTCATCTGCCACATTCAGAGCGTCGTCCTTAATTGTGAGCATAGAAACATAGAATGTGTCGGCAGATAAGAACCATTTGGCCCATCTAGTCTGCCCAATATACTAAATACTATGGATAGCCCCCGGCCCTATCTTATATGAAGGATGGCCTTATGCCTATCCCATGCATGCTTAAACTCCTCCACTGTATTTGCAGCTGCCACTTCTGCAGGAAGGCTATTTCATGCATCCACTACTCTCTCAGTAAAGTAATACTTCCTGATATTACTTTTAAACCTTTGACCCTCTAATTTAAAACTATGTCCTCTTGTAGCAGTTTTTCTTCTTTTAAATATTCTTTCCTCTTTTACCTTGTTGATTCCCTTTATGTATCTAAACGTTTCTATCATATCCCCTCTGTCCCGTCTTTCTTCCAAGCTATACATGTTAAGGTCCTTTAATCTTTCCTGGTAAGTTTTATCCTGCAATCCATGTACCAGTTTAGTAGCTCTTCTCTGAACTCTCTCCAAAGTATCAATATCCTTCTGGAGATATGGTCTCCAGTACTGAGCACAATACTCCAAATGAGGTCTCACTAGTGCTCTGTAGAGCGGCATGAGCACCTCCCTCTTTCTACTGGTAATTCCTCTCCCTATACACCCAAGCATTCTGCTAGCATTTCCTGCTGCTCTGTGACATTGTCTGCCTACCTTTAAGTCTTCTGAAATAATGATCCCTAAATCCCTTTCCTCAGATACTGAGGTTAGGACTGTTTCACTGATTTTATATTCTGCTCATTAAATTTTAGTTGCCAGATTTTTGACCATTCCTCTAGTTTTCCTAAGTCCTTTTCCATTTCGTGTATTCCTCCAGGAACATCAACCCTGTTACAAATCTTTGTATCATCAGCAAAAAGACATACCTTACCATTGAGGCCTTCTGCAATTTTGCTGATAAAGATATTAAACAATATGGGTCCCAGAACAGATCCCTGAGGTACCCCACTGGTAACAAGACCTTGGTCTGATTATACTCCATTGACTACAACCCTATGTTGCCTGTCTCTCAGCCACTGCCTAATCCATGTGATGACAACCTATATTGAAAGCTGGTCACACTTATATATATAATGATGCCCAAAAATATATTAGAAACTAAATTGAATAGTGGTACATCTTAAAAGATATGTCTTTAATAATTGATATTTAAAATAATAGGCTCAACGATAAACATTGTAACAATAACCTCTCCTGGAGGACAAAATTATTCCCTGCCAACCTCAGTGAACTGGTCAGGTTAGAAAAAATTATGGAGCCAGGTGGTGTGAACACTGGCCCACTCGGAGGATTGAGTTGAGAATAAAAAGTGATAGAGATAAGGAGAGGTGGACAGATACTGGGTCTCAACCCCTATATGTGTCCCTATACTCTATATGAGGACTCCCTCCGTCTGACCCTAGATGGCACTTAGACCTGTAGTTTGACTGCCCAGCTTCGTCGAAGTTAAAGGACCAGTCACCTCTAGGATCAGATAATAGAAAAAGAAAAAAGAAAAAACAAAGAAACACTATCCCAACGCGTTTCACTGGCAAGCACCAGATCATCAGGGGACTCAGGTATAAACTGGACCACAGGTGAGTAGCGACAGGCAGTATGTGCCTATGTCAGCATTCAATGTGAGGCTGAAGCAGCATGAGACACAATCCTAGACAGTTACAATAGGCAGTACTTAGCTTGCTGGAACTTCAACCTGGGTCCATGGTCCGCACCTATCCTGCGTATGGCAGTGGCAGCGGGTTGTTCGCGCTGGCGTCCTTTTTAAAGGCGCGCGCGTCAGCTAGGCTCCTCCCCCCGAGGTCATGTGATCCGTCACGTGACCTGTGACGTATCCAGTCACGTCACTCGTTACCTTCACGTGATCAGGGACGGTCCATGCTAATGCGGCCATAACACTCTAAGGTGATTGGTCGCACGTCGGTGGGGGCTGAGTCATCTGGGTTACTAGAGGTGGCGATGCGGAGGTGAGCTACTCCCACTCCCCACCCTACACCCATATTCCTGGCAAGTCAGGTGAGGGTGCGTCACTCCATATTATCGTAGGAGGCGCTACCCAAGGTATTTAAAAGCAGGAAACTTGTTGCGGTTTGGATGGCCAAAAATAGGTGGTATAGAAATGCATGATCCAAACACTCAGTGTGCACAGGAACATAGAAAAATATGTATAAACAGCTCTGCAGCTGTAGTCAAAGGTCGCAGTAATCAAGGTCCCCATATGTACTTATCAAGTGTCGCACAGATGGAGAAACAAGAGAACTGCAAAAGTATGTGTGGAAAAACAATATGAAGGGTGAAGCTGGACTACACCCACTACCTCTGGACAGCACCTATTAACCACTTATATGTCAGTATACTAGGTAGACATATGTGTCTTATTTACTCTGGACATAATAGGTGTAGAGTGGCTATTATAGGTGTTATAGGTATTATAGGTAATTATGGGACTGTAGGTGATAACATACTAGTGCGTGGATCTAGATTCCTCAATGAACGAGCTAAATGAAAGCTGCTCATTGAGGCCCGTAGGATAGAAGGTATTTAGCTCAAAGATCCACCACGTCTCCCGCTGTAGTATCCTCCTGTCCCAGTTGCCCCCTGTCTTCAGCCGGGGGACTGATTCAATACCCATAAAGGTGATGCCTTTCAAGTTGCCATTATGGCTGATTTCAACGTGTTTGGCGAGGGGGGTATCCCTTTTGTTCCTAATGTCTCCAAGGTGTTCCCCCACCCTCCTACGAAGTTCCCTGGTGGTTTTACCCACGTACTCTAATCCACAATGGCAAGTGGCCTTATAGATGACACCCTGAGATCTACAATTCAAAAAATTCCTGATATTGTAGATCTTATTTTTTCTAAAATTAGATGAGTGGTATACGAGTCCCTATCAGACTGGAACAGTTTTATTGGAGTCCAGGAGAAATGGGACTACTTAAAAGTGGCACTATTGAAGGCAACAGAAAATTGCATTCGGCTTGTCAGTAAAAGCAAAAAAAGGAAGAGACCACTGTGGTACTCAGCAGAAGTGGCCAAAATCATTAAAAACAAAAAGATAGCATTTAGGAATTATAAAAAAAAACAAAATGAGGATGACAGACAAATTTATAAGATTAGGCAGAGAGAGGCCAAACAAGTTATAAGAGCTTCTAAAGCACAGGCAGAAGAGAAATTAGCTCAGTCAGGGAAAAAAGGCGAAAAAAGCATTCTTCAGATACATAAATGAAAAAAGGAAACTAAAACAAGGAATTACCAAATTAAAAACTAAATAAGGAAGGTATATGGAAGAAGATAAAGAACTAGCTGACTGCCTCAATGAATACGTCTGTTCAGTTTTTACAAAGGAAAATGAAGGAGAAGGACCTCAGTTAGGAAAGAAGACTAATGAATCTTTTGACGCATGTGTCTTTACACCCAAAGCTATTAAAAGAGCTCAGCGGTGAACTAGCAAAACCATTAACAGATTTATTTAACCAATCACTGGAAACAGGAGTCGTCCCAGAAGATTGGAAATTAGCAAATGTTGTGCCCATTCACAAGAAAGATAGTAGGGAGGAATCGGGCAACTATAGGCCAGTAAGCCTGACATCAATAGTGGGGAAATTAATGGAAACCATACTTAAGGAGAGGATTGTGGACCATATAAAATCCCATGGATTGAAAGATGAAAAACAGCATGGGTTTACTTCAGGGAGATCATGTCAAACTAATCTTATTGATTTTTTTGGTTGGGTGACTAAAATAATAGATGGAGGAGGTGCAGTAGACATCGCTTATCTAGACTTTAGTAAGGCTTTTGATACTGTCCCACATAGAAGGCTTATCAATAAAGTGCAGTCATTGGGCTTGGACTCCCATATTGTTGAATGGATTAGGCAGTGGAAACTAAATTGAATAGTGGTACATCTTAAAAGATATGTCTTTAATAATTGATATTTAAAATAATAGGCTCAACGATAAACATTGTAACAATAACCTCTCCTTTTGTTTTTGTGTGGTGTGACTTATAGTAAACCACACTGACTGGTGATCACTAGATCCCAAGCTTTCCCCTACAGTAATATCAGATACCAAATTCCCATTTGTGAATACTAAATCTAAAATGGCCTCCTTCCGGGTTGACTCCTCCACTACTTGCTGTAGAGATAATCCCAGTAGGGAATTTAGAATATCTGTACTCCTGGCAGAACTAGCTATTTTGGTTTTCCAGTTTACATCTGGAAGATTGAAGTCTCCCATAATGATAACTTCCCCCTTCAATGTCATTTTTGCTATTTCCTCAACTAGTAGATCATCTAATTATTTGACTTGGCTAGGTGGTCTATATATCACACCTACACGAGTTACCTTATGATTATCAAGCTGCTCAGCTTTTCACCTTCCCATGTTGGCTCAGTGACCTCTTCGTCAACCACCTCCTCTTCCACTTCCTGTCTCTGCTCATCCTCCTGACTTGACCTAACCACAACCTCAGTGATTTGTAACTGTGTCTCATCATCATCCACCTCGTAAACAAATGATTGCCGTTCACCACCATCATCTTCTTGAGACTGTGAAGGCTCAAGAGGTTGGGAATCAGGGCACAATATCTCAGGTCCCTCTTCAAGAGTGCTGGGCGTGAGGGCCAAATGTAATAGTGGCACTGGATAGAGCTCCTCGGAATATCCGAGTGTGGGATTACTCATTTGGCAAGCATCTCCATGGTGTTAGTAAGGATGATCAGAGAGAGGATTCGGTTGACCAGACTCTTGGCTACAGAGACTGGACTTGGTGGAAGCGAGGGTGGTGCTTAACCAACTGGAATCTTCAGCAATCCAACTGACCAACTGCTCTCACTGGTCCGACTTGGACAGTGTTGTCCTGCGTCGCCCAGCTAAGTTGGACATGAAGCTGGGTACGGTGGATGTTTTATTTTTTCTGGTGCACTGGAAGCAGGCACAGTTTCATTGCGCATAAGGCCAAAGCCTCTGCGTGCACCATCAGCATCACGCCCACTTCCCCGTCCCTTAGTGCTCGCCTTCTTCATATTAATGGTTTTGTCACTAGATGTGGCACAGATTGTTTTACAGTCCGCCAAAGACACAGTTTTCTGAAACACACAGAATATGGACACTAGATCAGTCCCAGATATTTGGAATTTGCAAAACAAACTCAGTTTTTGGATGCAGGACAGTATATTCCACAGAAACACCCAGAATATAGACACTAGTCTAGGCCCAGAATATTGGAATTTTCCCTAAACAAACTGTTTTTGGATGCAGGACAGTATATGTTACAGAAACACACAGAATATGGACACTAGATTAGGCCCAGATTATTGGAATTTGCCCTAAAGAAACAGTTTTTGGATGCAGGACAGTATATGTTACAGAAACACACAGAATATGGACACTAGATTAGGCCCAGATTATAAGATTTTTCCCTAAGGAAACAGTTTTGGGATGTAGGACAGTATATGTTACAGAAACACACAGCATATGGACACTAGATTAGGCCCAGATTCAGTTTTTGGATGCAGGACAGTATATGTCACAGAAACACACAGAATATGGACACTAGATTAGGCCCAGATCATTGGAATTTACCCTAAAGAAACAGTTTTCAAATGAGGACATTATATGTCACAGAAACACACAGAATATGGACACTAGATTAGGCCCAGATCATTGGAATTTACCCTAAAGAAACAGTTTTTGGACGAGGACAGTATATGTCACAGAAACACACAGAATATGGACACTAGATTAGGCCCAGATTTTTGGAATTTTCAAAACATACTCAGTTTTTGGATGCAGGACAGTATATGTTACAGAAACACACAGAATATGGACACTAGATTAGGCCCAGATTATTGGAATTTGCCCTAAAGAAACAGTTTTTGGATGCAGGACAGTATATGTTACAGAAACACACAGAATATGGACACTAGATTAGGCCCAGATTATAAGATTTTTCCCTAAGGAAACAGTTTTGGGATGTAGGACAGTATATGTTACAGAAACACACAGCATATGGACACTAGATTAGACCCAGATTCAGTTTTTGGATGCAGGACAGTATATGTCACAGAAACACACAGAAAATGGACACTAGATTAGGCCCAGATCATTGGAATTTACCCTAAAGAAACAGTTTTCAAATGAGGACATTATATGTCACAGAAACACACAGAATATGGACACTAGATTAGGCCCAGATCATTGGAATTTACCCTAAAGAAACAGTTTTTGGACGAGGACAGTATATGTCACAGAAACACACAGAATATGGACACTAGATTAGGCCCAGATTTTTGGAATTTTCAAAACATACTCAGTTTTTGGATGCAGGACAGTGTATGTCACAGAAACACACAGAATATGGACATTAGATTAGACCCAGATTATTGAAATCTGCTGTACAAACACTGTTTTCTGATGTAGTTTATATTTATATTTTTCACTAATATATGTGGGCCTGACAACCACACAATGTATTGAAGCGCAGATCACACAATTCACGTATTGCACAGTTGACAGCAAAAATGTGGATAGATTATGGGAAAGAAAAAGTGTTTTCTGTATTATAATTTTTTTGCTATATCTGGCCCTGACAACGGCACAATGTATTGCAGCGCAGATCACACAATTCACTGATTACACAGTTGACAGCAAAAATGTGGATAGATTATGAGAGAATTTTTTTTTCTGTACTTACATTTTTCCCCCTATATCTAGGCCTGACAACCACACAATGTATTGAAGCACAGATTACACAATTTACGGATTTCACCATTGACAGCAAAAATGTGGATAGATTATGGGAGAATTTTTTTTTTCTGTATTTACATTTTTTCCCCTATATCTAGGCCTGACAACCACACAATGTATTGAAGTGCAGATCACACATTTAACGGATTGTACCGTTGACAGCAAAAGTGTCAGTAGATTATGGGAGAAAAAGTTTTCTGTATTTTAATTGTTTTCCCTATATCTAAGCCTGACAACCACAAAATGTATTGAAGCACAGATCACACCATTCATGGATTGCACTGTTTACAGCAAAAATGTGGATAGATTATGGGGGGGGGGAAATCGTGTTTTCTGTCTTATAATTTTTTCCCTATATATGGGCCTGACAACCGCACAATGTATTGCAGCGTAGATCACACCATTCACTGTTGACAGCAAAAATGTGGATAGATTATGGGGAAAAAAATATATAGTTTTCACTAATATTCTTATCTCTGCCCCTGACACACAGAAGGTATTGCACAGATGTCACAAGTCACTGCAGACACCCTCTATATAGAAAAAAGAATCGCTATTTTGCAAAGCATGTAAAAAAAAAAATTGCACTACTTTGCTGAAATAATTTGCTGCCAACCAAACACAATAGTCCTTAAAAGGACTTTTGGGTCTTTGAAACGTTATTCACTTGAATAAAATGTGATCACAAACTCCCTACACTATCTGTCCCTTCCTAAGCGCAGCTCTCCCTGACTCGCAATGAGCCGAACCCGCTATATAGCCCCCGATGACGCGTTACGACCAGCCAATCACTGTAATGCCAGTAGGCAACATGGCTACTGACATTACAGTAATGACAGTACTTACCTGCACGTTTATTGGCTGCTTAGCATCCGCGAAACGTGCAGGCAGGAGACTCGAGCATGACGCCCAAGCACATGTGGTACTCCGTTGAGTACCGCCATGTGCCGAGCATAGCGATGTTCGATCCGAACAAGTATTCGACCGAGCATGCTTGCTCATCACTAAAAGGCACTTGCAGCACATTTAAATGTGAGAAAAACAAAGGTGTCCTTTTGCCACTGATGCTGTCTGCCTGCCTACCATCATATCTTGTAATGAATATCTGCTAAACAGCCATCATTATTACTACCCCAATAGAACTGCACACATCTATTTACTGCCTTGTCTGTTCCATGCTTTCACTTATTAGTACCACACACGTTAACCTTTGTACATCCCATTAAGTCATAATTTGTGGACACTTGTTTCCAAGAAGTCACTATTCTTTCCTTTAACACTTTGTGTTTAAACACCATCTGCACCCTTTAAGGGACAATATTAGGAAGGTTGCTATATGGAAAAGCATAAACACATGTGACGATGTAATGTGTTTTTATACAAGCTGTTTGTTAATAGTGATGAGCAGCAGATCCCATATTCGAATTTGCAATATTTTCACAAATATTCGTATGCTAGATTATTTCCACAATTGCGATTAAATTAAAATGTAAAAATTGTGTAATGCAAAATTGATCAAAAAAGAATATATAGCAGTAAATATAGTGCTATATATTCATCATATTCTAAAACAAGAATATATAGCAATATAGCGAATATTCAAGAAAGTAAGTGAGATCTGTGCAATAAGCAGGCACAAAGTCTATGGTCCTTTCTTTTTTGCATTGGACACTGTCACTGGCTACTCCTATATGGAAATGTTAAGGCAGTGGCTTATGCCACAGATAGAGGAATCTCCTCATTTCCAGTTTGTTGTTCAAAGATACCTGATGAAACTCTACCAGAACTTTGGATTGGCCACAGCGGAATAAACAACTCACCAGTGTGCACTGGCCTCCACCATCACTAGACCTAACACAATGCAACTTCTGTCTGTGGGGCTACATCAAAAACTTAATGTATCTGCCCCCCTTCCTTTCCTAAGGAGCAGAATTTAAATGACATGAGACTAAGTATCACTGAAAAAGTGGAGTCCATATACTGTACGAGGATATGCTGCCACACATCTGGACAGAAGTGGACTACCACGTAATAAAATAAAAGCTAATTCCAGTGCTGCCGCTTTAATAAATAAAGTATTGCATATATTTATTATTAGTCGCTGCTGGGTTCGTGTTTTCAAGGGTTACTGCCACTGACCTTAATTGTAGATACTGAGAGTATAAAAATAATGGATAAAACGTACCCTCGCTGACAATAAACCCCAAAAATAGAAATAACCTGATACTTGCCGTTGGTGATATAGTTTGAGTCCTGCTCTGACTTTCAACTAAGGTTTTCAATATGTTTGCAGAGTAGAATAAAATAAGATACATAAGGATCTTCAGCTCTCGCCCTCATCAGCTTGTGGCTCTGGCCGGTAGCTCGCTCGCAAGAGGGGAAACCCGGCAAATAGTCACAGGAAAACAGACCTTCATGATGATGATGTCACATGCTCCTATGGATGCCTCCTGGGCTCACAATTCCTCCCAACGCGTTTTGGAGTACACAGATTCCTTCCTTCCATCTGACTACCACCTAGACATCTGCTGTGTTCATGGAGCTCCCCTTGAACATTTTGTAGTGTATAGATAAAAATTTGATACTGTGGGCCTGATTTATCATACACCCCATGCTTTGCCGGAGGCTGCGCCTTATTTATCACAAGGCATACAACTCGCCATAAATTAGGCATAGCCCATGGCAGTCTGTTCGCCTGAACTGAAATCTACGCCAGGCCCTGAAAACTGCAGTAAAAGAAGATAAATGTGGCAACATTTTTGCCAAGTGGTGTTTCAAAATTTGCAAAGAAACTGTTTGCGATTTTTTTTCGTGCCAGAAACCTGAAGAAAAATAATGATAAATCAGGCCCTGTATTTTCTCTTGTTAATACAATTGTGTTATGTTCTCTCAGTTATGAATACCGAGGCTATCATTTTGCACAATTCTTTTTGAATCAATCTGTATATTAGTTTAATCTATTACTGATATAAGCAATATAAATAAAAACATTTTTTATTATCCAATTCACATTATCTACGTATTTTATTACTTAAACACATTCCCATATTATTTGTTAAATCACTCAATATACCTTCTCTCTCAATATTGTGAATATGGAAAACACAGTTTGGCAACTGTAATGCATTTTGTCGGCATAGGCACATAACCTGGATACTGTGTAACACATTGTGATTTATCTTTTCAGAAGACATGTGGTAATGATATTGCCAAAGATGAGTCATTTAGCAGATACTGATAACAGAAGAAAGTTAAAGCTTTCTTCAGTTTGTTAACCCAGTTGCTTCTACATTTCTGATTTGCTTCTACAGTTATGATATGGTGTACTGTGCAAGGTGTTAAATTCCATCATCACCACCCACCATATCCAGGACCATTTATTGTCCTGACATTATGGATGAGCTGGCTATAGACCCTACAGAGAAATTTCAGGGTAGACCAATGCCCAGAGGGCCGCTCAAGTCAATTTGGACCTGCCTACAACATGGGGCCATGTTTAGGTTTTTTCCAGGGCAACTTTAAGTTCCCAGACCAGCTATGCCTGACTTAGTTTCAATGGAAGCTGAATTATATATGTGTGAAGGCTTTGGCCTGGATTTGTGGGAGGGGCTGAGGTCCGCCTCCAGCCTATTTAGGGCACCCCTCTACCTGACTCCTGCACCGTCCGAGGTCTGAACTTTGAGAGAGAGAGAGAGAGTTACTTGTGGAGTTAACTGAGAAGTTGCTTACGAGTTGCTGTTTTTCTTCTGAGGTTCATTGCTTGCGGGTCCAGGATTTGGAGCTTTCCGGTTCCATCCGTCCGACTTCACCTGGTTCCTTGCGGGTCCCGTTTTGCCCGTTAAACTGTGAGTCTTGTCATACGGTACAGCACAGGGCCTCACGGCTGCCCCTGTACCAGCTCGTTCATTTCACCTTTTCATTGTCAAACCATGTCACAGTTTCACTCCAGTCACGGTTTCATGTTTGCTACGTTTTCCGATCATGCATGCACACGGTCACCACACCACATCCCCACTCCCAGCGCTGCCAAAACACGTTGTACCGGGCTCCCATGGCAGCCTCCAACGCCGTTCCCCTCCTCACCATCATCCCACACTTTCCTTCCCCTCACACACAAATATGTACATGTATCATGCTGTCACTTGCGGGGACCATTCTGTTACTTTTGCTGGATAAGTCGCTCCCCTCGCCCAGCTCAGCGGCACGCCCGCCCTCCCACAGTCACCAGTGGCTCACCGCAACCCGACCGCTCCATGCTCCCCCTCCACACACCACACCAGCGCCGCGGTTCCTCTCTTCCCCGCATCTCCGTCCTCCTGCCGCGCTGCCAATGGCGTCCGCCGCGTCCCGACGCCCGGTTTGCGCATGCGCGGCGGGGGCGCGGCGCGTGCGCGGCCGCGGCGCATGCGCAGTGACCGGCGGCCGGCCGGATGCCGCGCACGTGCGCTGTGCGGGGGGGAGGGGGAGCCGAGGGGTGCCGCACATACACCCCTGCACCAGGCACCTCAAGATTCGGCTACCGCTCCCCTCCATCAGCCAGCACCTTCAGGAGGGGGGCGCCACATCCTCAAACCTCAAACGTTCACACAAAGCACCAGAACACCCGCATGGGAAAATAGAGGAAAACAAAAACAAAACCAATATATAAACTCGCCATATGGGAAAACAGAAACCCGCCACATAACAAAAAAAAAAAAAAAAAAAACCCCATATGGAAAACAGAAAACCCGCCACTTAAAAAAAAAAAAAAAAAAACCGCCACATGGAAAAAAAAAAAAAAAAAAAAAACCCGCCACTTGAAAAAAAAAAAAAAAACCGCCATATGGGAAAACAAAACCCCGCCACATGAGAAAAAAAAAAAAAAAAAAAACCCAATATGGAAAACAAATAAAAGGAATCATCACAATTTTTAAACCCGCCAAAAAAAAAAAAAAAAAAAAAACCCGCCATATGGAAAATAAATAAAAGGAATCATCACAGTCAAACTACCCCCGGCTTCTTTTCTACATTTCACACCACATCCACCATACCGGGTCACCATGGCAACTCACGGCGCAATCCTCTCAGGTCATGCTAACGTCCAGACCGCTGTCAAACTCTCGTCATAACACTTCTGTCTACCCCTCTTTTAGGCGGTCAAGCTCATTCTTATTTACGCTGCACGTATCCTGTGATTTTTTTTCTGGCTACCAGGTACGTACACCTGCTCAATCGTCTATTTTTCCTACATTTCACTCCATCCCGTTAGGGTCAGCGTGCTGGCATTAGGGGTATCGGAATCCCACTAGAGTATCCCCCTCTTGGCTCCGCCATCAGTCAGTGGTCCGCGAGGCCAACACCCCGCCTCACACGCTCGGAGGCAGCCACCCATCGCGCCACTCGTTAGTAAGCCGCCTCGCTGTTGCATAGAGAGGGCCTCACCTGTCACTCCCTTTCCCTAGTCCTGTCTTACAAGTCACCGAGAGGCCTCACACTCCTGCCACCACGTCAGTGGCCTCATCAACCCCTCGCGCCAACTCATAGATAGTGCCTCTCAAGCCGCTCGGCAAGTAGCAGGGCCTCATCTGTCACCATCTTAGGCTTAATTATTTCGCCATCCGGCATAGCTAGCTTGCCAGCACGATCCTGTGTTTCCCCACACTAACAAACTATTCTGTTTTAGCATGTCTCTGGAAGGAAGTGAGAACTTTTCCCTTCCTGGCACTCCGGCCAGATCCATCACCTTAGCCCAGGGAGACGATCTTTCCAGCCCAGCAGCCATCAGATCCTGGACAGTTCCGCGTATCACGACAGAATTGAGGAGACGGCAGATTCCCTTCCCCGCCACGGCAAGGAAAGCGGAGCTTTTCCGTCTACTGCGCACGTCAGCCAGTAACGCGGAGGCAGGGGAAGGACCCAGCCAGTCCAGCACGGGGGACATACACGCCATGCTGGCCTCTTTGATGACGTCCATGTCCAGGGTCAACGACAGGTTAGAGAAGCTGGAGTCGGTCACCACATCCCTCTCCTTGGCAGTGCCACCACCGGCGGCGCCACCGGCACCAGCCGGGTTGCCAGTGGCCGTGCCATCCATCAACCCAGATGACCAAGAAGTCAGCCCGGCGCACATGATACCGGAGCACTTGAAAAGGGACATTCTGGAAGGTAAGGATGTGAACCTGGCCTCCCTCCTAATTGCCTCTCAAGACATTGTCGAGAACAAAACGTATGCCTACGACGATGTCTCGGTTGTGGTCAAAGCTAGGGATGCCCGCCTCAATAGGAAATTGTCTATTCCAGAATTTGTGTTGGCTTTCGGCATCTACAGGGAGGTCATCTGCACGGTCTACCCCAACAGAAGGGAGGAGCTCGACCTCTACATGCACAAGCTGGTGGACCTGGGCAACAAATATGGAGGGTCGGCATTCTATGACTACCATAGATCTTTTTCGGCAAAAGTGGCGGGGGCTTTCTCCCAGTACGGAGTCCGCTCCAACTGGGCCAGAATCGACACCGTCATTTTTTGCCGACACTTCGCAGGCCTGAGGACGCCAGCTTGCGTGCACTGCTCCTCCACGGCCCACACCACCAATTTCTGTCCGAATGCGGCGGACAGACAAGCCCCCTCTCAAACGGCCGGCCCCTCCGGGGTCACGGAGAAATCAACCCGGGACAAGCTGGGGCGGCCAATCAAGTTTCTGGGCAAGTCCCAGATCTGCAACAATTTCAATATGGGATCCTGCAATTACAGCGGGTGTAAGTTGTTGCACATTTGTACCAATTGTTTCCGGGCACATGCTAAATCAATGTGTCCAAATAAAATGTTTTCCAAACAGTATCTATCGACCATAAATATGCCGGTTTTTACAGCATTCATGTCTCAGCACCCATCCAGACATCTCACGGATTTCCTGGTGTCAGGTCTGACCGAAGGCTTCCACACGGGCATCCTGCACATGCCGACAGGTACCCTGGAATGTCCAAATCTCCTATCCGCCCAAGGCAACCCCACCGCAATTGACGCCCTCATAGCCCTGGAAGTCGCAGAGGGCTTCGTGCTAGGACCATTCAAGACACCCCCATTCACCACATGGCGCACCAATCCCATTGGCATCGTCACCGGGAAGTCTTCCCAGAAGCAGAGGCTAATCATCGATTTATCGGCACCACACGGTTCAGCCGACCCCAGTCTAAACTCCCTCATTCCATCGGAAGAATTCTCACTCCAATACACCACCATAGATCACGCCATCACCGCCATCAAGCAAGCAGGGGTCGGAGCATGGCTCAGCAAAACCGACATCGCCAATGCGTTCAAATTGCTACCAATCCACCCGTCACTGTGGCACCTTCATGGCATCAAGTGGTCCGGAAACTATTATTTTTTCTCCCGGTTGACCTTCGGATCCAAGAGTAGCCCGGCCATTTTTGACACATTCGCGGAGGCACTATGCTGGTTGCTCTTGAACGTAGCAAGATGCCCGATGGTCTTGCATTACCTTGATGACTTTCTACTCGTGGAGGAAAACAGCTCCCCTCCCGCCAGCCTCAGGGCCACCATCAAGCTGTTCGGGGAACTTGGGGTACCCATCTCCTCCAAGAAAACAGAAGGGCCGGACACATTCATCACCTTCTTGGGCATTCAGTTGGATTCGGCCTCCATGCAAGCCAGTTTGCCACTCGGGAAGATCCAGGTTATTCTCAACCACATAGACAATTACCTTCAACTCGGCAACTGCAACCGCAAGGAGTTACAGTCCCTATTGGGGTCCCTGAACTTTGCCATGCGCATCATTCCCCAGGGTCGCTCGTTCATTTCACGGCTTCTGCACCTTTTCCCCCTTTTTCTTCACGACTCTCACAGGCTGCCCCTGGATGCCCACGCCACTGCAGATCTGGGTATGTGGAGGAGATTTCTGTCCGCCTGGAACGGCAGGAGCATGTTCCTCCCTCAGCTATCGGACTCTTCCCCATCTGTCTGGTCGGATGCGGCATCCACCACAGGCTTCGCGGCCATTTGTGGGAACGATTGGCTGTGGGGTAGCTGGCCTCCTGCGGTCCAGGGTTTGGAAGGATTCTCCACTACCTCGGCTCTGTTCGAGATCTACCCTATCGTGGCGGCCGCCGTGGCGTGGGGTCATTCATGGGCAAACAGGTCGGTCCGATGCTACTCAGACAACCAGGCGACCTGCCAGATCATTAACAAGGGTCGGTC
The DNA here is from genome assembly GCF_014858855.1 of Bufo gargarizans. NCBI lineage: Eukaryota > Metazoa > Chordata > Amphibia > Anura > Bufonidae > Bufo > Bufo gargarizans. Next base: position 123,917,084 of record NC_058088.1, read on the forward strand.
CAAATCCCTCACAATCATGAGGTTCCTGCGCAAGCTTACTTGGTTGGCAGCTTGCAACAATTTCTTCATACACTGCTTCCACGTCCCGGGAAGGTGCAATACGGCAGCTGACAATCTGTCTCGTTTCCAATTTCAGGCGTTTCATCAGGCTCTCCCGTCAGCGTCACCCACGGCCTCCATCACCCCGTCATTTCACCAGCTCATTCTGGATTAGATGTCATCATGCGCCATAGCCAGTCATTATCCCACTCTGCACTATCAGACAACACACGCAGGTCATACAACAGAGCATTCGCACTGTTTAACAAATTCCTGTTGGAACACAGCATCACGCACCCTTTTGTCATGACTTCCCTGCTAGGATTTGCTTCTTTTTGCCACCTCAAGCTCAAACTGTCATACAACACCATCAAGCTCTATCTCACCGGTATCCAACATCACATGCTAATCATACACCCCAACAACATCAGTTTCATGGCCTCACACCAGATCAAAACCATACTCAAGGGCATTCAGAAGACAGAACCCGCACGACCGACACAGAGACTGCCCATTAACAGTCACATTTTCAAAGCACTATCCGACTTATTAGACTCCAGTCCTTTTGAAGCTGATACCAACTCCATCATCAAAACAGCGATGTACCTGGCCTTCTACGGATTCCTGAGGCCCGGGGAATTCACCACGACCTCGGCGACCCAAACTACACATTGTCTGCTAGCCTCCCACTTGACGAAACACGGGGATCATTATATCCTAACCTTACCTCACTCCAAAAGCAGTCAGCTCTCACCCGTGAACATTCCATACTACCCTACGCAGAACAGATGGTGCCCAGTCGGGGTTCTGGACGCATACAAACAGCATCACAAGTTCCTACCCTGTCAGCCACTACTTCAACTGCGTGGGTCTGTACTCACCACCACCACCTTCATGACCTATGTCAGGTCATCCCTCACTCAACTAGGCCTCAACGCATCCAACTACTCTGGGCACTCCTTTCGGATCGGGGCCGCGTCCACGGCCTCCAGTGCCAACATCCCGGCTCATGTCATTAAGAGATTGGGGCGCTGGAAGTCGTCCGCTTTCGCACGTTACATCCCCAATCCAACACGGGAGTTAAGGAATGCTTTCCAAAACATGTCGGGTTGAGTTTTCCTGTATATCGAATACAATAAACGGTTTATCTCATTTTTGCCCTCTTCTTTCTCAGGCCTACCTCATCCTCGGTTTCGGCACACCACAACCGACTACGCTTATTCCCTGATTTCCTAGGTTCTTCACTGTACTACCGTAAGTGCCTCACACAAGTGTGAAGGCTTTGGCCTGGATTTGTGGGAGGGGCTGAGGTCCGCCTCCAGCCTATTTAGGGCACCCCTCTACCTGACTCCTGCACCGTCCGAGGTCTGAACTTTGACCCTCCCACCACTCCACTCATTTAACAAACTCATTTCTTCCACATCTCTTTCCTTGGGTGGGCCCTCTTCTTTCTCAGGCCTACCTCATCCTCGGTTTCGGCACACCACAACCGACTACGCTTATTCCCTGATTTCCTAGGTTCTTCACTGTACTACCGTAAGTGCCTCACACAAATATATATATATATATTATTATTATTTTTATTTTTTTTTCAGTTCTAAAATATGTTCTTTGTATTTTATGTTTAAATTATTGTTACTGAATACTGTTAAAATGTATATCTCATGCTTGGAAGGAGACAGCACCTTAAAGAGGTTGTCCAGGATTTTGGTATTGATAGCCTATCTTCAGGATTGGCCATCAATATCAGATAAAGCAGGGTTCAACACCACACACTCCAACTGATCAACTGTTGCCTTGTAGCTGTGTGCTGTAAGTCAGCACCAGAATTACACAGCTCCATCCATTGCTTATTAGACAATACTGGTAACATCAGTGCTGCTCCCATTCAGTTCAATAGGCACAGCACTCCTTCAGTTACCAACTCTGTCCACTGGCACTGGAGCAGCAAGGTAATAATCTGCAGCGGTGTGGGATGTTAGACTCCTGTTGATCTGATATTGATAGCCTATCATGAAGCTAGGCAATCAATATCAACATTCTGAACAATCCCATTAAAGTTGTTGCTATGGCCTGCCTTATGTTTAAAGGACTAATGTGCAAACAGTTTTTGTGTGTGTCCTTCAAAGAAACTGTCCTGCTCCATGTATTAAGAGTAGAGCAGATCTCTATTGTATTTACCTATATGCCCTACACTACTGAGGTGGAAGAGCTGAGTCACATTTAGGATGTTTAGAACTAGTGATGAGCGAGCATGCATACTTGTTCAGCTCGAGCATAGCTATGCTCATCACATGGTGGTATAGGCCGAGTTCCACATGTGCTCAAGCGCCATACTAGAGTCTCCTCCCCGCAAAACGGCCGCTAAGCAGCCAATAAACGTGCAGGTAAGTACTGCCATCACTGTAATGCCAGTAGCCATGTTTGCTACTGGCATTACAGTGATTGGCTGGTCGGAACGCGTGTTCGGTTCATTGCGTGTCAGGGAGAGCTGCACTTAGGAAGGTAGTGTAGGGAGTTTGTGATCGTATTTTATTCAAGTGAATAACGTTTCAAAGACCCAAAAGTCCTTTTAAGGACTATTGTGTTTGGTTGGCAGCAAATTATTTTAGCAAATTACTACTCAAATGTTTTTTTACATACTTTGCAAAATAGTGATTCTTTTTCTATATAGAGGATGTCTGCAGTGACTTGCGACATCTGTGCAATACCTTCTGTGCATAGGCGTCTGCAGCCTATTGCATTAGGATGTACACCCTATAGCACAAACACACGGGGAGCGCATGTGTATGTATATATATATATATATACACACATTATATACACATACTTTTTCTTGCAACTGTATGTGTATGTATGTGAACCCTTGAATGATAAAAAATGATATGGATATGGATTTCTGCACAAATTGGTCATAAAATGTGATCTGATCTTCATATAAGTCACAACAATAGACAATCACAGTCTGCTTAAACTAATAACACACAAAAAATTTAATGTTACCATGTTTTATTGAACACACCATGTAAACATTCACAATGCAGTTGGAAAAAGTATGTGAACCCCTAGACTAATGACATCTCCAAGAGCTAATTGGAGTGAGGTGTCAGCCAACTGGAGTCCAATCAATGAGATGAGATTGGAGGTGTTCGTTACAGCTGCCCTGCCCTATAAAAAATACACACCAGTTCTGAGTTTGCTTTTCACAAGAAGCATTGCCTGATATGAATGATGTCTGGCACAAAAGAGCTCTCAGAAGACCTACGATTAAGATTAGTTTACATAAAGCTGGAAAGGGTTATAAAAGTATCTCCAAAAGCCTTGCTGTTCATCAGTCCACTGTAAGACAAATTGTCTATAAAAGGAGAAAGTTCAGCACTGCTGCTACTCTCCCTAGGAGTGGCTGTCCTGTAAAGATGACTGCAAGAGCACAGCGTAGGCTGCTCAATGAGTTGAAGAAGAATCCTAGAGTATCAGCTAAAGACTTACAAAAGTCTCTGGCATATGCTAACATCCCTGTTAGCGAATCTACGATATGTAAAACACTAAACAAACAAAAATGGATTTAACGGTAGGATACCACAGAGGAAGCCACTGCTTTACAGTTTGCACAAACGCACCTGGATATTCACAGCAGTACTGGCAAAATATTATGTGGAAAGATGAAACCAAAGTTGAGTTTTTTTAGAAGAAACACACAACACTATGTGTGGAGAAAAAGAGGCAGAGCACACCAACATCAAAACCTCTTCCAACTGCTTTGCTGCGTCAGGGCCTGGATGGATTGCTATCATCGAAGGAAAAATGAATTCCCAAGTTTATCCAAGACATTTTGCAGGAGAACTTAAGGCCATCTGTCCAGCAGCTGAAGCTCAACAGAAGATGGATGTTGCAACAGGACAACTACCCAAAGCATAGAAGTAAATCAACAACAGAATAGTTCACGAACGGGCGAACCACCATAGACTTAAATAGACAGGCACATTTTAAAACCCGCAGGGACTCTTTCTGGCCACAATAATGATGGAAAAGGTGTTTCAAGGGGACTAACACCTTGAATGTGGCAAGCCGGAGGGGGATCCATGGCAAAACTCCCATGGAAAATTACGTAGTTGACACAGAGTCGGGTTTTAATCCATAAAGGGCATAAATCACCTAACATTCCTAAATTGTTTAGAATAACATGCTTTAAAACATCCAGTGTGTTTATACGATCAGGTATGATGTTGTATCGATCAGGTATTGTAAGGGTTACACCCGCTTCTCAGTGACAGACCAAACTCCCCGTTTAACGCACCGCAAACAACCGCAAAGAGTTGTCGTCAATAGTTGAAACACTCATGACATAAATTTTATTCCCCTATGTGTCAATCTTGGTGTAGTGATGACTACGGGAGATTGCAGGCTATGGCGGTTTTTCAAAGCCTATGGTCGGGCTGAGGTAGTTCAGTAGTAGGCTTTAATGATCACCTTAGATCAGTGGTGGCAAACCTATGGCACTGGTGCCAGAGGCGGCACTCAGAGCCCTGTCTGTGAGCACTCGCACCCTGGAAAAAGTCTAAGGCATACCAATATGCCTTAGACTTAACCCGCCATTCATTAGCTCAGGGTGCACTATGTACAGCACAAGAAGCGCCCTAAATGTAGGCAGGTTAAATTTAGCCAAATGTACTATATTGGACTGTAGTATTCAGGGTAAATTGCCGTGTTGGCACTTTGCGATAAATAAGTTGGTTTTTGGTTGAGGTTTGGCACTCAGTCTCTAAAAGGTTCACCATCACTGCCTTAGATGATCACAAAGAAAATGAATGTTTTTTCTATGAAAATTTATCCAGCCGATCGCTTTTGATCTGTTCACAATGATCAACGACCTTATCATCTGGGGTGTGCCAACATTGCCAACACACTCATAGAGGTGATCACTTCATTGTGATACGCAAGCCCCTTCACCACAACAAGGTAACGATCATGAAGGGAATTGAAACATGTATGTGCCTTTTTTTTGTTTTGTTTTTGCAGCCACAGTGCAGCACCAGAGGCCAGAAAAATTAGGCATGTACATATGCCTTAAAAATCAGGCATTGTTGCAGCCGCTGCTGTAGCAGCGGACGGAAAAATTGATGTTTTCCAGGCAGAAAGTGCACTAAAACATTGCGGCTTGAACCCTAGTTGGTGGCGGAGAAGTCACGCAAGTCATCCGGCATGCAGAGATTAAATACAGCAGCTTGTGGACCATTTTTAGCCCCAGGCATCTCATCAGGCCTTTTTAAGTCAAATGCATCCCCCACTGTCAGTCCCTTCGGGATCCATGCCTCATTCATCTTAATAAAGGTAAGGTAATGTAGACTTTTTTGACCTAGGCGACTTATCTTCTCAGTGACAATACCTCCTGCTGCGCTGAAGGTCCTATCTGACAGGACACTTGAAGCGGGGCAGGCCAGAAGTTCTATTGCAAATTGGGATAGCTCAGGCCACAGGTCAAGCCTGCACACCCAGTAGTCAAGGGGTTCATCGCTCCTCAGAGTGTCGATATCTGCAGTTAAGGCGAGGTAGTCTGCTACCTGTTGGTCGAGCCTGTGTCTGAGGGTAGAACCCGAAGGGCTGTGGCGATGCGTAGGACTTACAAAGCTCAGCATGTCCTCCATCAACAACATGTCTGTGTAAAGCTTACTTTTTAACTTGTTTCGGAACTGCTGCATCCTTTCCGACTTCCGGCAATTCGGTAACATTTCCGCCACTTTCTGCTTATACCGGGGGTCTAGTAGCGTGGCCACCCAGTACAGGTTGTTCTCCTTCAACCTTTTTATATGAGGGTCCCTCAACAGGCACGACAGCATGAAAGACCCCATTTGCACAAGGTTGGATGCCTAGCTACCCATGTCCCGTTCCTCGTCCTAACTGATCTCATTGAAGGTCTGTTCTTCCCCCCAGCAACGTACAACACCACGGGTCCCAGATAGGTGACAACAAGCACGCTGGAATGCCTGCTGTGGTTGGTCTTCCTCCTCCTCAAAGCCACATTCCTCCTCAGACTCCTCTTCCAGCGTTGCCGCAGGTCCAGCAAGCAATGCTGATAAGGCTGTTTCTGGTGGGGATGGTGACCACAACTCTTCCTCTTCACGCTCATCTATGGCCTGATCCAACACTCTTCGCAGGGCACACTCCAGGAAGAAAACAAATGGGATGATGTCGCTGATGGTGCCTTCGGTGCGACTGACTAGGTTTGTCACCTCCTCAAAAAGACGCATGAGTCTACAGGCATTACGCATGAGCGTCTAGTAGCGTGGCAAAAAAATACCTACCTCCGTAGAGGCTGTCCTAGCACCCCGGTCATACAAATACTCGTTGACAGCTTTTTCTTGTTGGAGCAGGCGGTCGAACATTAGGAGTGTTGAATTCCAAAGTGTCGGGCTGTCGCAAATCAAGCGCCTCACTGGCATGTTGTTTCGCCGCTGAATTTCGGAAAAGTGCGCCATGGCCATGTTGGAACGCCTGAAATGGCCACATACCTTCCTGGCCTGCTTGAGGACGTCCTGTAAGCCTGAGTACTTATGCACAAAACGTTGTACGATCAGATTCAACACATGTGCCATGCACGGCACATGTGTCAACTTGCCCAAATTCAATGCCGCCAACAAATTGCTTCCGTTGTCACACACCACTTTGCCGATCTCCAGTTGGTGCAGGGTCAGCCACTGATCCACCTGTGCGTTCATGGCGGACAGGAGTGCTGGTCCGGTGTTACTCTCTACTTTCAGGCAAGTCAACCGCAAGACGGCGTGACACTGTCATATCCGGGATGTGGAATAGCCCCTGGGGAGCTGGGGGGATTCAGTTGATGTGCAGCCAGACGCCGTAGCAGAAGAGGACTCAGCCGAGGAGGTTATGGAAGAGGATGGAGTATTAGGAGTAGAGGAGGTGGCAGCAGGCCTGCCTGCAAGTCGTGGCGGTGTCACCAACTCCGCTGCAGAGCCACACATTCCATGCTTGGCAGCCGTCAGCAGGTTGACCCAATGCGCAGTGTAGGTGATATACCAGGTATCAGTGGTCATATGGACCCTTGCCCCAACACTGTATGCCAGAGATGCCATGACTTCCTTTTCAAACACTGAGTAAAGGTTTGGGATTGCCTTATTTGAAAAAAAAATTTGTCCGGGTACCTTCCACTGCGGTGTCACAATAGCGACAAATTTTTTTAAGGCCTCAGACTCCACCGGCTGGTATGGTAAAAGCTGGCTGGCTAAGAGTTCCGTCAAGCCAGCTGTCAGACGCCGGGCAAGAGGGTGACTCTGTGACATTGGCTTCTTACGCTCAAACATTTCCTTTACAGACACCTGACTGTGGGCAGATGAGATGGAACTGCTGAAGGTGAGAGGCGGAGTGGCGGGTGGTTGAGAGGGGGCAAGGAGGACAGCAGTGGTTGACGTGGCTGAAGATGCTGGACCAGGAGGAGGATGGTGGCTTCGAGTTTGTGTGCTGCTTGCACTAGCTCCTTGCAATGACCTCCCCCTTTGCCATTTTGGCACAGGTTACAAATGGCATTGCTGTTATCAGAGGCAGACACACCAAAAAAAAATGCCACACTGCTGAGCTTTGCAATTACGGCATTCTGGTGGTGGCAACAGCATGCGTTGATTGGCGTGCTGTCTGGCTGACCCTGGGTGCCGATACATGCTGTCTGACTGTGCCACTAGCTCCTTGCGACGACCTCCCCCTGCTTCCAACTCGTATCCTCCTCCTCCTCTCTGTCTCCCCATCTGAACTTTCCACCTGTTCTTCTTCTCTTCGAGCAGGCACCCACGTGACATCCACAGACACATCGACATCATCAACTGCTTCACTTGCATCTGACAACTCAGCAAAGGAAGCAGCAGCGGGTACAACATCATCATCATCACACCGTACGTCCATGTGTGTAATGCTGCCTGACTGAGACATATCCCTGTTATCTATATCCTCTGGCAATAATGGTTGCACATCACTCATTTCTTCCAACTGATGTGTAAATAACTCCTCTGACAGATCAGGTGAAGCGGCTGTGGTGCTAGTGTTGGTGGTGGCGGCGGGCGGGCGAGTGGTAACTTGAGAGGTGCCGGAAGCTGAGCTGGAGAAGGATGGTGCGTCAAGGTTCTGAGCGGAAGCTGTAGAAGATTGAGTGTTCTGTGTAAGCCAGTCAACTATGTCCTCCGAATTTTTCGAGTTCAGGGTACGTGGCCTCTGAACACTGGGCATTATTCTAGGGCCAAAGGAAATCGCAGCACCACGACCACAATGGGAGTGTGGAACGAAGGAGGAGAAACTGGACGTGGTAGGACCTAACTGGCTAGTGGTGTGCCTTTAGCCATGTAACGCAGGTAGCCAAAAAAGGGGGCAAAACATGGATTTAGGCAGTTTATTGTTTGAGAATTTCACAAGACCAAACTGGAAAAAGCTTTGGCAATCTCGACCCGTGGATGTGGGATGTAACGGGAAAAACATGAAGATTGCCATCGTCCCATCTTTCGTATGACGTGAGCGGGAACGCCATGTTTGGAAGCTGCGGATGCGGCTCCTATTCGGAAAGAGTGTCCGGAGATGGAGGCAGCGTGGAACCCCAGACCCTAAACTATGGAACGAATGTGCCTGATGAACTGCGCGGATGTCAGCGAAAGCACGGGGAAAGGCAGTAAGGGGCTGTCGGGAGTTCTCTCATGGAGAGTGGAGAGTAGCTGATTGAACACTGACACTGGGCACCAAGGATTGGACAAATTGAAGTACTCGATCTGTACCGGTGGACCGACTTGGGAGGTTTTGGAGGAAAGTAGAGAGAAGGTGAAGTGGTCTGAACTACGACAGAGCTGACTGATTGCCGGCCCTGGATTCTGGGCTGAGGTGCAGCAGAATTCCCCAGGCCTGAGGAGCCCGTAAAAGCTGAGGTAGAGGGCAGCTTTGAGGATCAAACTTCGGAAAGGGCCAAAAGGACTGCCATCTAGGGCGGCAGAATTTTTTGGGAATAAATCCCCTGTAACTGGTTGTCTGGTGGGAGTGGAAGGAGAAGAGAGCTTCTGAATGCCTCTCAAAACCGCCTTGACCGCCTGGGAGGAAAAGAAAGAGGTATGACTGGGATGACTGATCATGTGGTGGTGCTGGATGCCCGCTAGGCAAAGTCTGATGGTGTTGTGGGACAATCGGAGCTCCTTGTGGCAGTACGCCAGGAAGGCCAGGACGAAAGAGACTCTGTCTCTGTACCCCCTGGGATGATGGTGTGCAAACCGCCTGAAGGTGTTCCACCCCGTTAGATAGTTGCGGGCAGAATTGACCGAGAGTGACCTGCGGATGAGACCGTGGGCTGCGGAAATGTACTCCTCTAGTCCATGATCAGGGCTTCGAACTCTGGAGGGTTGATCCCGACTCTCTGTGCTCCCGGCATGACCTGAAAAAACAAATTAAAGTTTAAACGGGACAGAGCATCGGCTGCGGTATTTTTCTTGCCCTCTATGTGCCTGCAGATGACACGGAAATTATTCTGGAGAGACAGCCAGGTGAGCTTACGGACCAGACGCATGACCTTTGGTGAGCTGGACCTACCCCTGGCGAGGATGTAGACGATTGCCTGGTTGTCAGTCATGAAGCACACTGGCCTGTTACTCCATGACTGCCCACAGACAAGAGCGGCTGCGACTATGGGGTAGACCTCGAGCAGGGGAGAGGACCTGGCAGCCTCCTGGTCTGAAGAGACCTGCGCGGGCCAAGGACCCGCAAACCATCGGTCCCCTGCAGATGGCCCTGAAACCGAGGGAAGCAGCAGCATCGGAGAAAACCAAGGGGGAGGCATCGTCCCACTGAGGAACGAAAAGGGAGATGCCATTCCAACTGGACAAAAATAGGGACCACGTGGCCAGATCTGCCAACGCATCACGTCCGAGGTGGATGAGGGCATGCTGATCAGAGGCTGTTGGGAGGAGTCTGAGTAGGCCGGCGGTGAATGATCTGCCCTGAGGCATGATCCTGGCGGCAAAGTTGTAGGACCCCAATAGAGACTGGAGTTCCAACTTTGACACCGTGCGGGTACCCACGAGCCTGGCCACTGAGTCCTTTAGCCTGCTTAATTTGTCCAGGGGAAGGCTGGCCTCCATTCTGACTGTGTCCAGGGTGATGCCCAGAAAGGTGATTACCCTGGAGGGGCCTTCAACCTTTGCTGAGGCCACTGGAACGTCCAGGCGACTGAACAGGCTGAGGAGGCTGTCCAGCCTATCCGGGGCATGCTCGGGCTGCTCGATGAGCAAGAAGTCGTCCAGATAATGGATGACCCTCGGACAGTGGACGTGATTGACCAGGACCCAGTGAAGTGCTTGGGCGAACTGGTCAAAGAGCCAAGGACTGCTCTTTGACCCGAACGTCAAGCGGGTGGCAAAATAATATTTTGCCCTCCATTTGATGCCGTAGAACTTCCACAGGTGAGGCAGGATAGGCAGCAACTTGAAGGCATCGGAAATGTCCACTTTTGACAACCAAGCTCCTGCCCCGACCTGTAAGATGAGTTCCACGGCCTCGTCCAGTGAAGAGTACTGCATGGAGAATTCGTCCGACGGGACCAGGGAATTTAGGCTGGGGGTGCTGGATGCATGAGGAGCGGACAGGTCAAAGATCAATCTCTTTTTATTGGAGGATTTTTTGGTCACCAAACCTATGGGGCTGACTCGGTACACAGGGAAAGGGGATTCGGCAAATGGACCGATCATGAAGCCCTTCTGTAACTCCGCCTCCAACAGTTCGTCCACCGCCCCGGGATCCGCAAGAGAAGAGAGAAGGTTAGGGCACTCATGAGTGGTCTGCGGAAGGGTGACTAGCCCTGTATGAAACCCCTCCGCAAAACCTTGTTTGAGAAACAGGACAAAACTGGGGTCATGATGTTGTTGGAGGAGGGAGAGTAACAGGTCAATGTTGACCCCGCCTAGTCAGGGGCGTTTGGCCGTGCGTTGGGAACAAGAGGACTGAGGATGGGCCCTAAAACAGATGGAGCAGATGTGCAAGGCTTTGTACTTATCGAAACTGCAGAAACCCAGGTTAAAGTTATTACAAATCTGATTCTTCCCTAGAAAGGTGATGGGACGACCTAGTTTGTCCGTGGCGGGATTGGGTTTCTGCTCTCCGGAGCTAAACATTGGCCTGGCAGGGGGTGGGTTAGGGACATGGGGGCACCAATCAGAAGAATGGAGAACTGACTGGCAACCGGCACAGGCTGGGGATTTTAGCCCGGCGAAATGCCTGCAAAAAATCTCCATGTCCAAAACCGCCCAGTTGGTGACATGCTGGTGCTGGAGGAACGCTGATGCCGCTTTGGCGGAGAAGGACCGATGGTACTCATAAAAAGCGGAACCGCCATATTTGTATCCTAGCTCGGTGACTTTGTACATATACAGTCATGTGAAAAAATTAGGACACCCTTTGACAGCATGTGGTTTTTTGTAACATTTTTAATAAAAGGTTATTTCATCTCCGTTTCAACAATACAGAGAGATTAAAGTAATCCAACTAAACAAAGAAAACTGAAGAAAAGTCTTTTCAAGATCTTCTGTAAATGTCATTCTACAAAAATGCCTATTCTAACTGAGGAAAAAGATAGGACACCCTCACATGTATTCCCTCTTAAATTGGCTCAGATCTCACACAGGTATATCACACCAGGTGCACATAATTAGTAGATCGTTACTCTGCATGTTGAATGAGGCTTGCCCTATTTAAACCTCAGACATTTAGTTTGGTGTGCTCCTGACTGTTGAAGTGAGAGTGAGCACCATGGTGAGAGCAAAAGAGCTGTCAGAGGACTTCAGAAAAAAGATTGTAGCAGCCTATGAGTCTGGGAAGGGATTTAAAAAGATCTCAAAAGATTTTGAAATCAGCCATTCCACTGTCCGGAAGATAGTCTACAAGTGGAGGGCTTTCAAAACAACTGCCAACATGCCCAGGACTGGTCGCCCCAGCAAGTTCACCCCAAGAGCAGACCGCAAGATGCTAAAAGAGGTCTCCAAAAACCCTAAAGTGTCATCTCGAGAACTACAGCAGGCTCTGGCTACTGTTGATGTAGAAGTACATGCCTCTACAATCAGAAAGAGACTGTACAAGTTTAACTTGCATGGGAGGTGTGCAAGGAGGAAACCTTTGCTTTCCAAGAGAAACATCGAGGCCAGACTGACATTTGCCAGAGATAAAGTTGACAAAGACCAGGACTTCTGGAATAATGTTCTTTGGACAGATGAGTCCAAAATTGAATTATTTGGACACAACAGCAGAGGACATGTTTGGCGTAAACCAAACACAGCATTCCAAGAAAAGAACCTCATACCAACTGTGAAGCATGGAGGTGGAAGTGTCATGGTTTGGGGCTGCTTTGCTGCAGCAGGACCTGGTCAGCTCACCATCATAGAATCCACGATGAATTCTACTGTGTATCAGAAGGTGCTTGAAGAACATGTGAGACCATCAGTTAGAAAATTAAAGCTGAAGCGGAACTGGACCATGCAACATGACAATGACCCAAAACATACTAGTAAATCAACCAAAGATTGGCTGAAAAAGAAGAAATGGAGAGTCCTGGAATGGCCAAGTCAAAGTCCAGATTTGAATCCCATTGAGATGCTGTGGGGTGACTTGAAAAGGGCTGTACGTGCAAGAAACCCCTCAAACATCTCACAGCTGAAAAAGTTCTGCATTGAGGAGTGGGGTAAAATTTCCTCAGACCGATGTCGAAGACTGGTAGATGGCTACAAGAACCGTCTCACTGCAGTTATTTCAGCCAAAGGAGGTAACACTCGCTATTAGGGGCAAGGGTGTCCTATCTTTTTCCTCAGTTAGAATAGGCATTTTTGTAGAATGACATTTACAGAAGATCTTGAAAAGACTTTTCTTCAGTTTTCTTTGTTTAGTTGGATTACTTTAATCTCTCTGTATTGTTGAAACGGAGATGAAATAACCTTTTATTAAAAATGTTACAAAAAACCACATGCTTTCAAAGGGTGTCCTAATTTTTTCACATGACTGTATGTGTCCAGTTCCTCCCTGCGGTGGGGATGAATGGAACACACAATGTCCCGGTACAGGCTGAAGGTCAGCATAAATTCGGGGATGGTCAGCTTCTTATTGAGGCGGACGTCTTTGGACCTCAGTACCACTGACACATCACCGCAGGCGATTGTCCGGTTTTCGACCGTGTCATGGGTGGAGATCAGGATGGCGGCCAAATTGATGTCCTTTCCTGCCAGGATATCCCGCCTGATGTTCTCTGGTATGAAGAATGCGGGGGCGATGTCGGGAGAAGCAAGACTTGTACCTGGGATGTTAGCGTGGGAAGTTGAAGAAACAGCTTCGGGCTCTGCGGGAGGAGGAGGCGTGGCAATCGTGTTCTCTACGGCCTGGAGTCGATGTGCGATATTGAAGACGCTAGGTTGTTGATGGTTGCGTGGAGTTGGGTCAAGGAGAGCTGAATGGTTGACATGGAGACCAGGTCTTCGGAGGCTCCGGGTGGTTCGGGAGCCCTGGGTGACTGGGGAAAGAGCAGGCGATATAATTCTGCCTTTCGTGCTGATGCCGAGTGGCGGATCCCTTTCTTTTTGAGCTCGGCGACCAGCCTGGGGATGGTCCAATGTCTGTAGGACGCGCGGCTGGCTGCCTCGGAGACCGCTGACTCTGGGATGGACATTGAGTCCTCAATGTCCGATACGTGAGACATGATATCGAGGAGAGGGCACGCCGTTTGAGTCGGACCCTGTTGGGAGGATCTGAATTGAAATGACAAAACTCATGCAAATGACCCCCCCAAAAAAAAAAAAATAATTCTTACCTGGAGCCAAGCGGAATTTGGGGTGGATAAAGGGAAACCTGGGAACGAGCAAAAGCCCGGGAAGGTCCACGGAGAGGGTGAGACTTTGCACCCCGCAACCTGGGATTTGTAAGTGAGGCAGAAATTTAACAGGTACACCAACAACATTTGGAGAGGTACACCAACAACATTTCTGAAAACGGAACTTACGCGGATGACGATCAGGAAGAAACGAGACCTGAATGAGGGAAGAAAGAAATGACAACCTGAGCGGGTCAGGAATTAAACGAGAGTGATGGACTGTGCCAAATGATCGGACTGAAGACCCCAGGGTGCGCCGGGAGATGGTTACTGGAGAAAAAGAAGACGGTGCCATGGCCGAGTGGCCCCTACGAAGCCGTGATGGCAAGATGAAAACGAGAATGGAGGCAGGTGATGGAAAAAACATGAAAAAACGAAAAGGCCTGAGCGTGTGAGGAAATGAAAGGAAGCATGAGCTGCTTGACAGGTAACTTGGACAGAGTTGGGTCCTGTGAAACAAGACCGAAGGCTGAGATGCCTCTGGTGACGAGGCCTCAACTGGATGCCAAAGTGGAATCCTACCAGAGTGGCGGCCAGCGAGGCGACATGACCCGCGCACGACAGCAACGGAGAGCCAAACGGGACCCGAGTGTGAGAGGTGAAGAGCCTGACCTGACCGTGATAGGTACACATGAAGCGGAAAGAAGGCGTGACAGGACCGTGAGAGGTGAGTTGAACGTGAGTGAAACAAAGACAGGTGAAGGACCTTGACGGGGACGGCTATGAAACTGAGTGATTGTGGCAGTGTCAGGCAACCGGCCCTGAAAATCCGTGCGTGATGGGAAGGAGACAAAAACAGGGCCTGACAAGCAAGGCGGACATGAAAAACCTGAACGTACCAGGTGACAGGACACGAAGAGTGACAGAATACGAAAAGAACCTGAACGTATCAGGTGACAGGACATTAAGCGAAACTGAACGTAACAGGAGACAGGACACGAAGCAAACCTGAACGTATCAGGTGGAAGGACGTGAGGAGTAACAGGACATGAAGAGAACCTAAATTCATGGTGACCGGACAAGAGGAGAACCTGAACGTATCAGGTGACAGGACACGAAAAGGAACCTGAACGTATCAGGTGACAAAATACGAAGAGAACCTGACGTATCAGGTGACAGGACACGAAGCGAACCTGAACGTATCAGGTGACCAGACACGAAACGAACCTGAACGTATCAGGTGACAAGACACGAAGCGAAAACCTGAACGTATCAGATGACAGGACGTGGAGAGTAACAGAACATGAAGAGAACCTGAAACTCAGGTGACCGGACACGAAACGAACCTGAAGTATCAGGTGACAAGACAAGAAAACGAACCTGAACGTATCAGGTGACAGGACGTGAAGAGTAACAGGACATGACGAGAACTTAAACTCAGGTGACGGGATACGAAAAAGAACCTGAACGTATCAGGTGACAAGACACGGATAGGATTTTTTTTTTTTTTTTTGCGTGCAGTGCTTCCTCAAGACTCAGGTGGACCAGGACCCAGGAGCGGAGCCCAGCTGCATACCCCCGCAAAAGCCGGGGAGCGTCACTCAGGGGGATGCATCCGGGCTCCCAGCAAGGCGATCCCGGGCGTCAGACGCGCAGCCAGTCCCCCAGGAAGGGAACGGCGAGGCAGGGGTTAATGCGGCAGAAACAGCGTGCCTCCTGACAATATCTCAGAGACGCCTGGCAGTTTCTGAATATTTGCATTGGTTAGCATCTGAGGTATCGGTGCAGAGCCGTGATCTGTAAAAGGAGGCACCAGTGCTATGAGCGTGATCCCATGCAGAACGGATCCCTCACCTTGGACAATTTGGGACTCAGATGCGTCTCCACTTCCCGCACCCACGAACAAAAACAGACACCCAGTCAAAGATGCATCACGTCTTGTTTGGTGAGTGAATCTTTCTTACCAGCACACTATTTGACTTCCCACAGCCGTATGAACTGCCCAGACACGTGTCTCAGAAACCGGACCCCCATGCCCCAACGAGAAGAGCGATGAGGAGACCGGTCCCGAGAAAACGGCGCAGGAGCGGGGAACTGATGGGCGGGAGAGAAGGCGGGGCGTCCCGGCCGGGGGTGGGATTCGAGGCAGCGGGGCGGTCATGCGCAAATGCGGGCGATTAGTGAGCGGCGAAAGTAGTCAAGCCCTGGGGAAGGCGTGGAGCGCGCGGCTGACGGTGGCCGCGCAAGACACCCGACCTGCAAGAGAACGAAGGCACCGTGCCTACTTACCGACGCCGCAGAGGAGATTGACGGAGCAGGGGGACGCAGTCGCCGCTACACGCTGGAGCTGGGAGCCGGAACCGGAAGTCGCAGAGGTAAGACGTCACACTGCGCGATGCCGACACCTGGGAGGAGAGCGTGCGGCCGGCTAAATACCCTATGCCCCTCCCAAAAATGCAGGCTGGGAATCCAGCCTGCCATACATATATATATATATATATATATATATGTCGCAGGAAAAATTCCCTAACGGAAATGATGAAAATGGAGATTTCATCAAATCCCTAATGAAAATGAAGATTTCATCAAAATCAAATCCCTAAGGGAGATGATCCATTCACGGAAGATGTTTAAAATAACATTTATACCAAATTTGTACCTCAGTTGGAATTATAAAAGATTGGCTACCCAGAGACGCTCTTCAAATAGCTACTGCAACATTTACCGAAACAGTTCCCCGAACTAACCTAAGTCTGCGTGAGATTGCAGGAAAATTATCCCTATTTGGAGGTCAAGGATTTAAGAAGTGTTCTTGTGAACAATCAAAAATACAATGTAAAACAAATAGATGTGCCTGTAAAAAAACTTTGTAACTCGAGATGCCACAAATCAACAACGTGTCTTAATAAAAAGGAATGAACATTATTATTTATTAATTACATTCACCAAAAATGTTTAAAATTTCCCAAAATATATCCTTTTTGTTTTTAAAAATATTAGCTTAAGTACCTATTTCTTACAATATTATTTCATATTATTATATTATCAAAAATATTTAACTTTTCACTAAAACAGTTAAAGGGCTTCTGTCAGCCCACTAAACCGTTTTTAGTTTTTTTTGTTAATAATAATCCCTACACTGCGAGCTCCCTATACATAAGTTAAATATTCATTTTTGTTCAGTAGATTTTGTTAAAAAGCAATTTTTATAATATGTAAATTACCTTGCTACCAGCAAGTAGGGCGGCTACTTGCTGGTAGCAGCCGCATCCTCCTCTCATAATGACGCCCCCTCCGCTGTGTGAGTGACAGGGCCAGGGAACGGGATCGTTCTCTGCTGGCCCTGTTTGAATTCAAAATATCACGCCTGCGCCGTACCTGTCTTTAATCGGCGCAGGCGCACTGAGAGGCGGCCGCTCTGTCGGCCGCTCCATCCTCAATGCGCCTGCGCCGATGACGTCACATCTACACCTGGCGCAGGCGCATTGAGGATGGAGCGGCCGAGAGCGGCCCTCTCAGTGCGCCCGCGCCGATTAAAGACAGGTACGGCGCAGGCGCGATATTTTTAATTCAAACAGGGCCAGCAGAGAACGATCCCGTTCCCTGGCCCTGTCAATCACACAGCGGAGGGGGCGTCATTATGAGAGGAGGATGCGGCTGCTACCAGCAAGTAGCCGCCCTACTTGCTGGTAGCAAGGTAATTTACATATAATAAAAAATTGCTATTTAACAAAATCTACTGAACAAAAATGAATATTTAGCTTATGTATAGGGAGCTCGCAGTGTAGGGATTATTATTAACCCAAAAAAATACGGTTTAGTGGGCTGACAGAAGCCCTTTAAGGGATTTGATGATCAAATCAATTACTGTCTTTAGGGAATCATCTTCTTCCGTGAATTGATCATCTCCCTTAGGGATTTGAGCAAATCTCCATTTTGCTCTCCTGTGGAGAGGGAGTTTTAGATTTCTCTCAATTTCAAGCAACATTTATTCTAAAACATTTGCATGGTTTCTTTGGGTGTTTTGGCCTCCAAGAAAGCCACTATAAGCTTTATGTATGTTTAAACAAGTGTTAGAGTTGTTTGTTTCATGTTGGCTCCTACATACATATATGGTGGTAACACCCTTTAATTGTTGCTTAATGGGAACAAGAAGAGCAGACTATAATAAGATTTTTTCTTCACCAATGTTCAACCTGACAGCAATTATGATCACCATTGCGAGACCCAGCTTGGCATATTTACCATTCAAAACTAATTTGGTTCCCCATTTAGTGTCTGTGGAAAAAAATCTAATTCCATTGCAATGGATTAAACTCAGCCTCCATTGCATGCCCATTGGTTACTTAAAGCTAATCACATTTGTAGAGCTGAGCAGTTATCAAGTATGATTAATAGAAAAGATGATACCTGCTTGGCTGGCGCTTCAATCTAGTCTACTAATGTCCCTAGGACTACCTTACACCTATTAATCCTACACCTCCTAAATCCTAAAACTTAACCTTTATTCAGTAATATTCTTAATATACATCTATGGAATATATTAAAATTGCCAGTGTGTCTCAGCAAATTATATGTTATAACTGTACTTCCTATTGGTAATCGCTTATCTAGGAATCAACATTGTTGCCTTACTGGCTGCGCACTGCCAGTCTGAGTATAGGTACAATGTATCGAGTATCCCCTATGGATATTTGCTCAAGACTGTACTGTATTAAAACATGAGATCCACGCTGCCCCCCAACATGTTTCGCCGATTGCCGGCTTCTTCAGGGGTTAGGGCAGGGTGTGAGTGTGTCATGACTTGGCTTGGTTATAAGACCTCTGTCTGCGATGTCAGCACTTGAAGGCTGTCCAATGGGGATAGTCTCCATCCTCATCTCGGAGTTTGATAGAATGCGTCCCAGGGTATCTCCCCCCGTTTCACCGCCCATCCAGACTTTGCCTTCTGACTGGCGTTCGCCACATCTTATCATCAAGCCGCGCATGTCTAGTGGACTTTGAAATTTCCTCCAATGATGGATGTATCAATACTTCATTGCCTGTGTGGATCATCGGCACTAGAGCGCATGTCACCGGACATAGTCTGCCTCCATAATCAGGTCTTGCGTTTGCACATGTATAGATACTTAGTTGCCTCTGTGGATCGTCGGCGTCAGGGCGCATGTCAGCGGAGATAGTCTCTTTGCTCTTACTGCAGCTCTAGGTCTGTACTGTGTTTCTGCGTTTATGTCAGGACTTAATTCTCTGTGTGGTAATTTATGATGGATGTACCTATCACTAGGCATGGGTTCTTAATACTCATCCTTGACGCCTATCTTATATTCAGCTACTAGTGGTATATCATATAAACCTTCATGCCACTTGTTAAGTTTGATGGTGGGGCTGTTCCTGCATGTATATTTGTTTTCCTGGCAACAGTGATTCAGTATATGTCTCCAGGTCTCATGCCCTTTACCACCACTACATTTTGCTGATCCAGAGATGCATCCCTTACACAAACTATTTTCCTGCATGTGGTGCATGTAGTTGTCATCCTGACTGTTCCACTTTTCACAGAACCTTGTTCTCCAGATGAGGGTGAGTATATTCCCACTGGTTCTTTTATTGCCTTCATATTTTCTTCTCTTTATATTATTCATTGCTGAGTAGTTACTCAGTTTCCAATCTATCTTTTTAGTTTATTATGTTTGATCTACTTCCCAATATACTAATAGTATTGCTTTTCTCCTAGGAGGGGGTACAGACTACAGGAAGGACAAATATGTGAACCCTTCATTAAGTCCTCTCGGGGATAGGCTGTTAAGCAGGTAAATCCATTTTGTCTCCTCCTGCTGAAGTTTTCTGTCTATGTCACCTTTACGTGGGCCTGATTTTACTTCATTACTCCCCAAAACCTGAAGTCCATGTTTTTCTCTCATATGTCTGGCTAGGCTTGTATCTTCTCACGTATTGATGCTGCTCAGGTCTCTAGAAATCCTTCTTCCTAACTCCTGGGTGTTCTTCCCACATACAGTCTGGGACAATCACATTTAATAATGTACACTACTCCTTTCGTTTTACAGTTGATGTAGTCTCTTATTTCATAATTCTTCCCAAAGGATTCTCAAAGGTTTTTGTGACCTTCATATGGCCACAAAAGATGCAGGCCCCACATGAGGTTGATAATGGCTATGAACTAACATTTCTCTCATATTTCTTCCTCTTCTGTAAGTTATTGCTGGGTATCGTGGTATCACTTCCTGTATATCGGTGTCAGCTTGTAAGATGTGCCAATGTCGTCTCAAGATTTGTTTTATGACACTATGTTCGGTGTCATAGGTGCCTATACAGTGTATGATTTTTTTCACCTCTTTTTTGGGGTCTGCCTGCCAACAGTTCCAGCCTTCCTATCTTTCTTGCTTTGTTGCATGCTCTGTGTAAGCATTTCAAATGCTTCCTCTGTGGAGCAATTCCGCCTGGCTCTTAAATATTGCCCCACAGGGATTCCCTTTTTGAGAGGTTCAGGATGAAAGCTTTGCCAGTGCAGAAGGTTGTTGGTAGACGTTGGTTTGTGGTATATTTCCGTTTGGATACTGCCATCAGGTTGCAATATTATCTTGAGATCCAAGAAATTAAGAGTGCTCTTGTATATTTCAGCTGTAAATTTAATTCCAATTTGATTGTCATTCAATGGACAGACAAATTCATGAAAAAGTGCTTCAGTGTTGTCCCAAAATATCAATATATCATCGATATATCTACCCCAAAATAAAATGTGATTTGTGTACTTACCATAAGTGTCTGTAAAAACTATACGGTCTTCCCACCACCCTAAAAAAAGGTTAGCAAAACTTGGTGCACAATACCGGTGCCAGTTGTCTGTAAACAATATTTCCCATTAAATATAAAATAATTGTGCTCCAACAAAAACTTTAAAAGTGCAATAACAAAACAGTTGTGCTCGTGATATTGAATCCCTTTAGTGCTCAAGTAATGTTCCACTGCCTGTATTCCCAGATGATGCTTAATGCTGGTGTATAGAGCCTCCACATCCAGGCTTGCTATAAACGTTTGTGGATTTACTTGGATCTCTTGCAACCTGACAACAGTCTTTTGTATCTTTGAGATATGATGGTAGTGATCTTACAAATGGAGAGATAACGTGTTCCACATATTCACTGATACCTTCACATAAGCTCTGGTTGCCTGAAACAATAGGTCTGCCCGGAATTGGTTCCCTTTGCTTGTGAATTTTGGGGATGGTATAGAAAGTGGCTATCGTAGGCTGTGGTCTGAACAGTACATTGTATTCTTCCTTTGTGATTAGGTTTCTGTCTTTGGCACTTTTTAGCAGTTTTTTTAGTTCTAGAACATATTTCTCGGTTGGATCAGTACTCAACTGATTATATGTGCTGTTTTCATTTAAAAGTGTAATTACCATCTGTTCATAATATTCTCTTTCTAATAACACAATGTTCCCCCCTTTATCCGAGGGTTTTATAGGTACATCCATCATAAAGGACCACACAGAGAATTAAGTCCTGACATACGCGCAGAAACACAGTACAGACCTAGATATGCAGTAAGAGCAAAGTGACTATCTCCGCTGACATGCGCCCTGGCGCCGACGATCCACAGAGGCAACTAAGTATCCATACAAGCGCAAACGCAAGACCTGATTATGGAAGCAGACTATGTCCAGTGACATGCGCTCTAGTGCCGATGATCCACACAGGCAATGAAGTATTGATACATGCGCAGACGCAGGACTCGATTATGGAAGCATGGAAAACTAAGTCCTGTGACATGCGCAGTGAGACGGATCATTGGAGGAAATTTCAAAGTCCACTAGACATGCGCGGCTTGATGATAAGATGCGGCAAACGCCAGTCAGAAGGCAAAGTCTGGATGGGCGGTGACACGGGGGGCGGGACCCTGGGACGCAACCTATCAAACTCTGAGATGAGGATGGAGAGTATCCCCATTGGACAGCCTTCAAGTGCTGACATCACAGACAGAGGTCTTATAACCAAGCCGAGTCATGACACTCTCACACCCTGCCCTAACCCCTGAAGACGCCGGCAATCGGCGAAACATGTTGGGGGGCAGCGTGGATCTCATGTTTTAATACAGTAAAGTCTTGAGCAAATATCCATAGGGGATACTCGATATATTGTACCTATACTCAGACTGGCAGCGCACAGCCAGTAAGGCAACAATGTTGATTCCTAGATAAGCGATTACCAATAGGAAGTACAGTTATAACATATAATTTGCTGAGACGCACTGGCAATTTTAATATATTCCATAGATGTATATTAAGAATATTACTGAATAAAGGTTAAGTTTTAGGATTTAGGAGGTGTAGGATTAATAGGTGTAAGGTAGTCCTAGGGACATTAGTAGAATTTATTTATTGAATAAAACACCGTATCCTGACACCATAAGAGAAAATGTATGCATTTTCTATTCAATCTAGTCTAGGCTTGATTGGTGTCCCAACCTCCTCTCCAGATCTTCAATAAGGTCTGTTTTATTATCACCCTTAAAAGGTTTTTACTCTGAATAAGTTATCAGTATCTGATCAGTGGGGGTCCAACATCCGGAACCCCCGCCAATGAGCTTTTTGAGAAGGTACCAATGTACCTGTGAGTGCCATGTCCTTCTTCATGCTACCCAAGCACAACATCGTACATTGTATATTGGATGTGCTTAGAATAACAGCTAGGCCATGTGACCGAGGAACATGTTGTCTCTATCAGTATTAAAGTTTTGGAAAACCCCTTTAACCTGAATTTGGTATATTTAGAGGTTTAGTCTTGACTGTTTATGTCTTACCTTGGGTCTCCTTTTCCTTGCCTCAGATACTGTATACTGAACTTCTCCAAACCCCTTGTGTCCAGGAGTCCATTTGTTTATTTGTTTATGTATATTAACTCCTTAAGGACCGGGCTCATTTTCACCTTAAGGACCAGGCAATTTTTTACAAATCTGACCAGTGTCACTTTATGTGGTAATAACTTTAAAACGCTTTGACTTATCCAGGCCATTCTGAGATTTTTTTTTGTCACATATTGTACTTCATGACACTGGTAAAATGAAGTTAAAAAAAATCATTTTTATATATAAAAAAATACCAAATTTACCCAAAATTTTGAAAAATTTGCTAACTTCCAAGTTTCAGATTCTCTACTTCGATAATACATAGTAATACATACAAAAATAGTCATTACTTTACATTCCCCATATGTCTACATCATGTTTGGATCATTTGGGGAATGACATTTTATTTTTTGGGGATGTTACAAGGCTTAGAAGAAGTTTATAAGCAAATCTTGAAATTTTTCAGAAATTTTCAAAAACCCACTTTTCAAGGACCAGTTCAGGTCTGAAGTCACTTTGTGAGGCTTACATAATAGAAACCACCCAA
This sequence comes from Bufo gargarizans, assembly GCF_014858855.1. Taxonomy (NCBI): domain Eukaryota; kingdom Metazoa; phylum Chordata; class Amphibia; order Anura; family Bufonidae; genus Bufo; species Bufo gargarizans. The sequence continues at coordinate 123,940,354 of NC_058088.1, forward strand.
AAATGACCCTATTCTAGAAACTACACCCCTCAAGGTATTCAAAACTGATTTTACAAACTTTGTTAATTCTTAGGTGTTCCACAAGAATTAATGGGAAATAGATACAGTTTCAAAATTTCACTTTTACACTTAGGGCTCTTTCACATCTGCGTTATTGTCTTCCGGCATAGAGTTCCGTCGTCGGGGCTCTATGCCGGAAGAATACTGATCACGATTATCCTAATGCATTCTGAATGGACAGTCCGTCCTTCAGGATGCATCAGGATGTCTTCCGTTCCGGAACGGAACGTTTTTTGGCCGCAGCAAATAGCGCAGCATGCTGCGCTTTTTGCTCCGGCCAAAAATCCGGAACACTTGCCGCAAGGCCGGATCCGGAATGAATGCCCATTGAAAGGCATTGATCCGGATCCGGACTTAAGCTAAACGTCGTTTCGGCGCATTGCCGGATGCAACGTTTAGCTTTTTCTCAATGGTTACCATGGTTGACGGGACGCTAAAGTACTGGCAGCCATGGTAAAGTGTAGTGGGGAGCGGGGAGCAGCATACTTACCATCCGTGCGGCTCCCGGGGCGCTCCAGAGTGACGTCAGGGCGCCCCAGGCGCATGGATGACGTGATCGCATGGATCACATGATCCATGCGCATGGGGCGCTCTGACGTCACTCTGGAGCGCCCCGGGAGCCGCGCGGACTGTAAGTATGCCGCTCCCCCGCTCCCCACTACTACTATGGCAACCAGGACTTTAATAGCGTCCTGGGTGCCATAGTAACACTGAAAGCATTTTGAAGACGGATCCGTCTTCAAATGCTTTCAGTACACTTGCGTTTTTCCGGATCCGGCGTGTAATTCCGGCAAGTAGAGTACACGCCGGATCCAGACAACGCAAGTGTGAAAGAGGCCTTACAAAGCAAGGGTTAACAGCCAAACAAACAAAAATATTTATAGCTCTGATTCTGTAGTTTACAGAAACACCCCATATTTGGTCGTAAACCGCTGTACGGGCACACGGCAGGGCACAGAAGGAAAGGAATGCCATACGGTTTTTGGAAGGCAGATTTTGCTGGACTTGTTTTTTTGACACCATGTCCCATTTGAAGCCCCCCTGATTCACCCTTAGAGTAGAAACTCCAACAAAGTGACCCCATCTTAGTAACTGCAGTATAGGTTTGCAGTTTTGTTGGTACTAGTTTAGGGTACATATGATTTTTGGTTGCACTATATTACACTTTTTGTGAGGCAAGGTAACAAGTATTAGCTGTTTGGCACAGTTTTTATTTTTTGTTATTTACAACATTCATCTGACAGGTTAGATCATGTGGTATTTTTATAGACCAGGTTGTCACAGATGCGGCAATACCTAATATATATATACTTTTTTTATTTATGTAAGTTTTACACAATGATTTCATTTTTTAAACAAAAAAAAAATCATGTTTTAGTCTTTCCGTAGTCTGAGAGCTATAGTTTTTTCAGTTTTTGGGCGATTATCTTGGGTAGGGTATGATTTTTGCTGGATGAGATGACGGTTTGATTGGCACTATTTTGGGGTGCATATTACTTTTTTATCGCTTGCTATTACACTTTTTGTGATGTAAGGTGACAAAAAAATTGTTTATTTAGCACAGTTTTATTTTATTTTTTTACGGTGTTCATCTTTGGGGTTAGGTCATGTGATATTTTAATAGAGCCAGTCGAAGGATAATATCTATACTTTTTTATGTAAGTTTTACACAATAACAGCTTTTTTAAAACAAAAAAAAATGATGTTTTAGTGTCTCCATATTCTGAGCCATAGTTTATGTCTACTTTTTTCCCCCTATTTTTTACAATTTTATTTTTACTTTATTTGGGGAAAATGACATTTTTGTTTATTTTTACTTGAAACTTTTAATTAGAAAACTTTTTTTAAACTTTTTTTTTCACTTTATTTTTTGGCCCACTTTGGGACCTCAACTTTTGGGGTCTGATCCCCTTTACAATGCATTCCTATACACACAATGTACCGGTACTTCGTGTGTCCTTAAGTACTGGGACATCATGCCGTACCGGTACGTTATGTGTCCGGAAGAGGTTAAAATAAAGAGCTTTTTTTGTAATTTAACTGTAGTAATTCCATATTTAATGATTTCTGAATATAAGCATTGCTGTATTTATAATTTAGATGACAAATGAATAAAAAATAAATCTTCTGGGTAAAACTGCCACTAAAAAAGACTTTGACATATCAGCTAGAAAATTCTATTTGGTATAAATACTGTAAATTAAACCCAAATCAGATTCCCCTTAATAAATGTTATGACAGCCTGAGGTCTCTGTGGACTGTATCCAACCATTTTCAAGCTCTACATTACCAAGAAAGCATTAATAATGTAAAAGTGACAATGAATATATAACTATTGACAGTGGCATAGCGGGGGGCCAAACTGCAGGGGGTGCCAGGCAGCAGCGTAGATTCCTGTTTCCACTGCAGTTCAGCCTCAAAGGATTCAGGCCACCAGGACAGAAGCCTATGAGGCAGTAGAAGGGCACAGGCAGGGTAAAGGTTAAACTATATGCATGGTAGGGACCTGCGACTCACAATATCACGTGACATTCCTAGATCACGTGGGTCGGAAGCTGGCACACACAGCACAGGCAGGGTGTAAACAGAAAAGGAGGTCAGGTCATGGGTGTCAGCGCAGAGAGGGAGAACAAAACTGCGTCAGTCAGTATGTAGGGAGGCAATGTAGGATTGTATGGAGGTGGGGCTGTGTAAGATTGTATGGCGGGGACTGTGTAAAATTTTATGCTGAGTGGGGGACCTCACGTGACCTCCTGCACCCAGTCTCGTGATTACATGGCACAGGAGGGCACAGTGTGACTCACCAGGTGAGTATGTTGTTTTTAAATGTACAGACGTGGACAAAATTGTTGGTACCCTTTGGTCAATGAAAGAAAAAGTCACAATGGTCACAGAAATAACTTTAATCTGACAAAAGTAATAATAAATTAAAATTCTATAAATGTTAACCAATGAAAGTCAGACATTGTTTTTCAACCATGCTTCAACAGAATTATGTAAAAAAATAAACTCATGAAACAGGCATGGACAAAAATGATGGTACCCCTAACTTAATATTTTGTTGCGCAACCTTTTGAGGCAATCACTGCAATCAAACGCTTCCTGTAACTGTCAATGAGACATCTGCACCTCTCAGCAGGTATTTTGGCCCACTCCTCATGAGCAAACTGCTCCAGTTGTGTCCGGTTTGAAGGGTGCCTTTTCCAGACTGCATGTTTCAGCTCCTTCCAAAGATGCTCAATAGGATTGAGGTCAGGGCTCATAGAAGGCCACTTTAGAATAGTCCAATTTTTTCCTCTTAGCCATTCTTGGGTGTTTTTAGCGGTGTGTTTTGGGTCATTGTCCTGTTGCAAGACCCATGACCTGCGACTGAGACCAAGCTTTCTGACACTGGCTAGTACATTTCTCTCTAGAATTCCTTGATAGTCTTGAGATTTCATTGTACCCTGCACAGATTCAAGACACCCTGTGCCAGACGCAGCAAAGCAGCCCCAGAACATAACAGAGCCTCCTCCATGTTTCACAGTAGGGACAGTGTTCTTTTCTTGATATGCTTCATTTTTTCGTCTGTGAACATACAGCTGATGTGCCTTGGCAAAAACTTCGATTTTTGTCTCATCTGTCCACAGGACATTCTCCCAGAAGCTTTGTGGCTTGTCAACATGTAGTTTGGCATATTCCAGTCTTGCTTTTTTATGATTCGTTTTCAACAATGGTGTCCTCCTTGGTCGTCTCCCATGTAGTCCACTTTGGCTCAAACAACGACGGATGGTGCGATCTGACACTGATGTTCCTTGAGCATGAAGTTCACCTTGAATCTCTTTAGAAGTCTTTCTAGGCTCTTTTGTTACCATTCGGATTATCCGTCTCTTAGATTTGTCATCAATTTTCCTCCTGCGGCCACGTCCAGGGAGGTTGGCTACAGTCCCATGGATCTTAAACTTATGAATAATATGTGCAACTGTACTCACAGGAACATCTAGTTGCTTGGAGATGGTCTTATAGCCTTTACCTTTAACATGCTTGTCTATAATTTTCTTTCTGATCTCTTGAGACAGCTCTTTCCTTTGCTTCCTCTGGTCCATGTCGAGTGTGGTACACACCATATCACCAAACAACACAGTGATTACCTGGAGCCATATATATAGGCCCAATGGCTGATTACAAGGTTGTAGACACCTGTGATGCTAATTAGTGGACACACCTTGAATTAACATGTCCCTTTGGTCACATTATGTTCTGTGTTTTCTAGGGGTACCATCATTTTTGTCCATGCCTGTTTCATGAGTTTATTTTTTTACATAATTCTGTTGAAGCATGGTTGAAAAACAATGTCTGACTTTCATTGGTTAACATTTATAGAATTTTAATTTATTATTACTTTTGTCAGATTAAAGTTATTTCTGTGACCATTGTGACTTTTTCTTTCATTGACCAAAGGGTACCAACAATTTTGTCCACGTCTGTATGTATATGCCAATGTATGCAGTATCGGGGGCACAACAGGAATGGGGAGAGCATTTTATATACTACGGAAAGATACTTATATATATTAATAAATTGGGGGGTCATTATGTACTAATAAGATAGAGGGCATCTATATATACTAATAATACAGAGGGGTCATTATTTATATATATATATATATATATATATATATATATATTATCAATACAGAGGGCATTATACATATAGGCACTAAGGGCTGGAGGTGCATTATATAGAGGGGGATCTATATATACTAATAATACAGAGGGGCTATTATATATATATATATATATATATATATTATCAATACAGAGGGCATTATACATATAGGCACTAAGGGCTGGAAGTTCATTATATGTAGTGGCACTACAGGGGGCGTTATAATACAGGGGGCACTGTAGTGGGGCTTTATAACTACTGGGGGCACTATAGGGGTGCCTTATACATCAGCCTTAATATTTCTGTGGGCTCTATTAGGGGCCTTATCGAGGGGTCTTATTACTGTTGGTAACACTCTTATTTTAACTAGGGTTAGAGGCATTATTAATATTAGGGGTGCTGTGGGTGCATTATTTTTTAGCACAACATGGAGGGCATTGCTAATAGGGTTGCTATTGAGAGCACTGTAGGAGCACTCTTACTATTGAAGAAACGAGACACAGCTGGAAGAAATCATCAAGGTAGTCTGATCTCCGAAAGGAGAAGATGAGGAAAGAGAACGTCTACTTCAGAGGAGACATCACTGGATGTAAGAGGTGTGTGGTGCTGTATTCGCCTACAAGTTTATAAAAAAAAAAAAGTTATATAATCACATAGCGAATTAAACTTAGCTGTCTCTATAGTAAACTTTCCTACATGATTGCTAGAATTAGTGAAGTTGATGAATAGGTAGCTAAAACGAAGATGGAGAAAACTTTGTTATCTTCGTTTTGTGGAATATGACGAATACATTCGTCATATTCGCTAATTCTACCAAGCCAACCATAGTAAACCAGGTCCAAGTTGAAATCGCAATGCAATTAATATAACTCGAAGTAATCGCATGGCGATTTCAACTTAGCACTGCTAGATTCCATATTAGACTAGAATTAACTAATATGGAATATAGCAGTGTTAAGTTGAAATCGCAATTCGATTATTATAACTTGAAATAATCGAATTGCGATTATAACTTTGCTATATTCCATATTAGTTAATTCTAGCCTAATATGGAATATAGCAGTGCTAAGTTGAAATCGCAATTTGATCATTATAACTTGAAATAATCAAATTGTGATTTCAACATAATTCTCAAATCCGACAGTACATTCTAGTATATGGAGACGTTCCGATGGGAACGCTCCATGAGCACGGAAGTCGGCAGAAGCGGCAACGGGCACTGACTGGAGCAGCAATGAAGCCAGGAATCCAAAAGACAGGTAAGAACAACTTTAGGGAAGTGGGAAAGAAAAAAATATAACAATAAAAAAAATTAAAAATAAAAGAATATTCGAAATATCGGTGAATTAGCGAAGTGACGATATTCGCCAAAAAAATGCGATATTCGAATATTCGCGCTCAACACTAGTTCTCACCAAAAATGTGAGTTTTGGGGATTTAGTGACAGTTTACAGGGTTTAGCCATGTGTCAATTCATCATATAGCTTTTTGTCATATTTTGGTACTAACTACTAAGCGTTTTTGTGTGTAAACGCTCTCTTGGACCTATATATGGTAATAGTATAATTCCTTCACCCAGATTTTTTTCACTCCAAAAGCCACATCTTTATAGTTGATGTAGCTGTATGAGGGCATTTTTTTGTGTGTGTTTTATTTTAGCACATTCAATTTATTGATTAACTGTTGAATTTTTGCGACTGGGGCTGAAAGTAATTCTGCCATCTTTATTTAATTTTTACAGTATTTGCCAAGTATTATAAATATCATATTAACTATATTTCACATATCCTTATATATAAAATTATTCCAATTAATTATAGATATCTGTATTTAAGTATCGTTGATTTAATATAATAAAAGGAATATATATATATATATATTTCAGATATAACTCTTTTCTTTTTCTTTCAATGAAGCTATATATGGGCTTGTTTTCAGAGGGAAAAGTTTTAATCATTATTGGAACCACTTTGTTTAATTATCATTTTATTAATCAATTATAAATTTCGGCTGATATGAAAAAATTTGTACAATATAAATAACTGTTACGGATGGTGTTGCAGAAAACAAGAAGTAACAAATAAAGATCCGACTGACTTGATCCCAAACTAAGGAACAAAAGGGTGAGCCCTATTAAAGCCCTAGAGCTCTCCCTGACTGCTCAGCCAATGCAAAGATCTCTGTGATAGAAAGTTGCATGTCCGTGTACCTAGACTGAGTGACACCTGAAAACCCTATAATAGTGAGGGGACATGACCACCGGCTCCCTGCACTTAATACAGAGGGAGTCAGGGTCACCTAGAAACAAGCCAACAGGAAAACACAAATAAAGGGATAGACTTATCTATGGAACCAGCAGTAGCAAACTTCTAGCAGTGAGCACAATCCAGGAAGTAGTATAAACCGCAAAGTGAGGCAGTATGGGAGGGGATATAAAGGGAGGCAATCACTGCTAATAGATGACAGCTGGGAGAAGAAGAGATGTCAAAGCGAAACCAAAACAAAAGAACATCATGCAGGAGGTACTGAAAAACGTCTGTCCTGTCAGAACTTCTCAGAGATCTGGCAGTGACAATAACATAACATTCTGTGATACCATATTTCTATTTTTTTGTTGAACTTCTTTTTTTACAAGCGAGTTGCAATGCATCAATGGGCTGACAGAGTGTGGCAGCTAAAGATTTAAAGGGAATCTGTCACCAGTTTTATGATGCACTAGCTAAGGTCTCCTTATCAAAATGCCACTTTCTTTAACCACCTCAGCTCCCCTAGCTTAAACCCCCTTAATGACCAGACCACTTTTTACAATTCTACACTACACTACTTTCACAGATTATTAGTCGGTCATACAACTTACCACCCAAATTAATTTTACCTCCTTTTCTTCTCACTAATAGAGCTTTCATTTGGTGGTATGTCATTGCTGCTGACATTTTAACTTTTTTTGATATTAATCGAAATTGACCGAAATTTTTGCAAAAAATGACATTTTTCACTTTCTGTTGTAAAATTTTTCAAATAAAACTACATTTCTATGTATATTTTTCTCTAAATGTATTGTTCTACATGTTTTTGATAAAAAAAATGCAATAAGTGTATATTTATTGGTTTGGGTAAAAGTTATAGCGTTTACAAACTATGTACAAACTATGGTGCAAAAAAAAATTATTTACAAACTTTGACTTTCTGAGCACCTGTCATGTTTCCTGAGGTTCTACAATGCCCAGACAGTAGAAACACCCCACAAATGACCCCATTTCGGAAAGTAGACACCCTAAGGTATTCGCTGATGGGCATAGTGAGTTCATGGAAGTTTTTTTTGTCATAAGTTAGCGGAAATGGATTTTTTTTTCCACTAACTTGTGACAGAAAATAAAATTTTACATGAACTCACCATACCCCTCACGGAATACCTTGGGGTGTCTTCTTTCCAAAATGGGGTCACATGTGGGGCATTTATACTGCCCTTGCATTTTAGGGGCCCTAAAGAAGTAGTTTGGAATCCAAATGCGTAAAAATGCCCTGTGAAATCCTAAAAGTACTCATTGGAATTTGGGCCCCTTTGCGCACCTAGGCTGGAAAAAAATGTCACACATGTGGTATTGCCGTACTCAGAAAAAGTAGGGCAATGTGTTTTGGGGTGTATTTTTCATATACCTATGCTGGGTGAGATAAATATCTCTGTAACAGACAACTTTTCCCATTTTTTTATACAAAGTTGTCATTTTACAGAGATATTTCTCTCACCCAGCGTATATGTAAAAATACACCCCAAAACACATTGCACTACTTCTCCTGAGTACGGTGATACCACATGTGGGACACTTTTTTGCAGCCTAGGTGCACAAAGGGGCCCAAATTCCAATGAGTATCTTTAGGATTTCACAGGGCATTTTTTACACATTTGGATTCCAAACTACTTCTCACGCTTTAGGGTCCATAAAATGCTAGGGTAGTACAAATACCATACCCCACATGTGACCCCATTTTGGAAAGAAGACACCCCAAGGTATTCCGTGAGGGGCATGGTGAGTTTATAGAAGTTTTTTTTTTTGGCACAAGTTAGCAGAAATGTATTTTATTTTTTTCTCACAAAGTCTCCCTTTCCGTTAACTTGGGACAAAAAGTTCAATATTTCATGGACTCAATATGCCCCTCAGCGAATACCTTGGAGTGTCTTCTTTACAAAATGGGGTCATTTGTGGGGTGTTTGTACTGCCCAGGCATTTGAGGGTCTCCACATTCATTACATGTATGGCCAGCATTAGGAGTTTCTGCAATTCTCCTTATATTGAGCATACGGGTAATGAGATTTTTCTTTTTTTCGTTCAGCCTCTGGGTTGAAAGAAAAAATGAACAGCACAGATTTCTTCATTTGCATCAATCAATATGGATGAAAAAAATCTCTGCCCAAAAATGTGCAAAAAAGAAAAAGGAGGGGAAAGGCGTCTGCCAGGACATAGGAGCTCTGCCCAACATCCAAACCCACTCAGTCTGTATGCCCTGGCAAACCCGATTTCTCCATTCACATCAATTGATGTGGATGAATAAATCATTGCCGGAATTATTATTCGATTTTTTTTCTATACAAAGCATATGAACACCGTCCCTCAGCTCATAAGCCTCTGCAAACGTATCTTTTTTACTGCAGAGGAGAAATCTCGTCTTGCAGCGCCACATACACCAACTTTTGTGTAATCTAACAGGCCGCAACGCAAAAAATTATTAACATTAACTTTATATAACACTTGAAACTGAACATTAACTTTTATAAACTTTATTGAACTTTTGGAACATTAACTTTTTTGCTTACCTGTGATTTTATTTTATTTTTATTTTTACCTTTATAGGACAAACCTTTCCTTCCCCATGGGACAATGTGCAAAGTGCAAATCGCCCAGAGATGTGGCGAAGTACATTATGCACTTTGTCCCACGTGAAAGGAGAGGTTTGCAGCAGCTCTGTGTGAAAGGGCCCTAAGAACCCTGTGTGTCTGTCCTGTGTCACACAATCCCTATGCTAATAGTGTACCTGTGTGTGGTACTTCCGGAAACACTCCCGTAAGCATAGGGCAGGGTGGTCAGGGCAGTCAGGACAGAAATAGCGGGTGTCACTCCTTATTCCACTCCTGCTACAGACACATATTTTTCGGGGTGGCGCTTGGTTTGAGGTACCAGCAACAACATTGGGGAAATGTCGCTCATGTAGATGGCTCACTACACTGGTGGTTGGGGCTACGGAACCTCCTGGATACAGGAGGTTCTCGATGATCTCTTCCTGAAATTTGAGGAAGGATCCTTGTTCTCCCAGCCTTACTGTAGAGAGCAAAACTATTGTTAATAGCCAATTGAATTAGGTATACAGACACCTTCTTATACCAGCGTCTGGTCCTGCGGGAGAGTAAATAAGGAGCCAACATCTGGTCATTGAAGTCCACCCCTCCCATGAGCAAATTATAGTTGTGTACACAGAGGGGCTTTTCAATGACTCAAGTTGCTCGTTCAATTTGGATTGTCGTGTCTGCGTGAATGGAGGAGAGAATGTAAACGTCACGCTTGTCTCTCCATTTCACCGCGAGCAGTTCTTCGTTACACAAGGCAGCCCTCTCCCCCTTGCAAGACGGGTGGTAACGAGCCGTTGGGGGAAGCCCCGGCGACTAGGTCGTGCGGTGCCACAGCAGCCAATCTGTTCTAGAAACAAATGCCTGAAGAGTCGGGTCAAAAGCTGGGTGGCCTCTGGGACGACAGGTGCTATTATCACTAAAGTGCAGGAAACGCAGGATGGTCTCAAATCGTGTCCTGGACATGGCAGCAGAGAACATGGGCATGTGATGAATTTGGTTCGTGGACCAATATGACCGCAATTCATGCTTTTTTGTCAGGCCCATGTTGAGGAGAAGGCCCAGAAAAGTTTTAAATTCGGAAACTTGGACGGGTTTCCACCGGAAAGACTGGGCATAAAAGCTTCCCAGGTTGGCGGCTATAAATTGAGTGGCATACCGGTTTGTTTTTGCCACGACTAAGTCAAAGAGCTCCACGGTGAAGAACAGCTCAAAAAACCACAGTGCCGGTCCGATCTGAGCTGTCTCAACCCGAACTCCAGACTGGGCAGTGAAAGGGGGAACTACTGGTGTGGCTGAAGATGGGGGCTGCCAATCAGGGTTTGCCAGCACCTCAGGGACTCTAGGGGCTCTACAGGCCTGTCTGTGCGGTGGCTGCGACGAGGGAACTACTGCGCGTGCCACCGTACCAGCTTCAACTGCCCTTCTGGTGCTCGCCACTTCACCATGTTCTACAGCATTGCTGGTACTAGGTCCAGGAAGGGCTGTGCTGCTGGTGTATGCCTCAACGCGTAATCCGACAGCGCCAGCCCCACTCTGCTGCCCTTGAACGGATCCTGTGCAACGTGTGGTCTAGCAACACAGGGCCAGGTACGCCTGGTGGTATCAGGGACCTCAACCTCCTCGTCCGAACTTTGGGTCAGACTGCCATTGCTTTCTACAGGATCGTATTCTGACCCGCTGGATTCGTCAGATGAGGGTTCCCATTCCTCAGCAGACTGGGTCAGAAGCCTGTAGGCCTCTTCAAAAGAATACCCCTTACTTGCCATTTGGTCAACTAAATTTAGGGGGTATTCCCTGAGACTATCCAAGAAAAAAAGCAAGCCTGTCTTACAAATGGGAGGCTAGCGAAGTACAGGATGCCGCTGCGATTGATAAAAAAATATCAAAACACATTCCTGCGTTAGGCGGTCGGGAGGCGGTTAATTAACCCAGCCGTTTTTCCAAAATCTTGTATCCAGCACATGGCTCTCCACGCCCACCTGCTGCTGATTCATATGGAAAAATAGACTGGTCAATCAGAGGCAGGTTGGTAGAGAGAGCCATGAGCTCATGAATATGGGCACTCATTTGCTCAAGCTGCAGCTGTTAATTTCAAAGTGAGGGCAGCAAAAACCTGGTGACGGATTACCTGTAAACAGATAGCATCAGAAATTTCTCCCATGCTGGCTGTTACCTTGTGAGCATGGCTGTTACCTTGTGAGCATGGCTGTTAGACTACATTTACATGGCCATATATGTGTTCCAGTCCACAAACCACACATCTGCACAAATTCAGATACCAGTCGTATGCATCCCACTCTTTCTCCAGGCCCCATTGTCAAAATGTCTATTCTTGTCTGCAAAAGAGAGAAGACATGTTTTACGATTTGCACCACATCTGCACAGATGCCGACAGCACAGTTGTGTGTTGTCCGCATTTTTTACAGCCCCGAAGAAATCCATAGGTCCACTTGTGATCCTCAAAAAAATGTGTGTCAGGCACAGACCAAAAATATGGTTATGTGAATGGGGCCTTAATCATATCGTCACTGCAGCAATTTAACCTGCTATATGTCCCAAGGTCCTTAACTTACAGTACAATAGGAAATATATGTAAGTATGTAAGGATTAACCAATTTGTGAGTCTTTTGCATGTTTTAGTAATGTTGGTACTTTTTATGCATTTTTGATACTGAAAACACCATTTTCATCCCTTCATTTTTGTTGATTTTGTGTAACACCACTCATTTGGTTCAGGAGATGAATGAAGCAGACGATGCTCACAGTTTGCAGTGTTTTTTTGAGCTGAGCTTTTGTGCATTTAGAATTTTATCAGGATGTGTAATAACATGCAGGTGCAGTGTTAATAAAAATTGACCAGTGGCAGTGTTTGCATCAGAAAATTCTACTGCTTCTGTGAATTACAGAGCTGAACCAAAGTAATAAGACTGAGGATGTTGAGTGATAAAAGGATGGATATTATCATTAAACTAAGCACATACGAAAGTTAGGAGCTAATTGCGGTAAGTTATATGCTTCTGCATTCAATTTTTAATTCTATGAATATGTGAACGTAGGGTTATTTCATGGTTGAATACAAATCTTAATCTACAACATATGTTATGACAAGGAAAATGGCATGAAAACTAATTTGGTCATTTTGAACCTTCTATTGTTTTTCAATAAGGCCTCTTTCACACGACCGTTTTTTTTTTCCGTTTTGCGGGCCGTTTTTTGCGGTCCGTATACGGTCCGTATACGGAACCATTCATTTCAATGGTTCTGCAAAAAAAACGGAATGTACTCCGTGTGCATTCCGTTTCCGTATTTCCGTTTTTCCGTTCCGTTTAAAGATAGAACATGTCCTATATTTGGCCGCAAATCACGTTCCGTGGCTCCATTAAAGTCTATGGGTCCGCAAAAAAACGGAATGCATACGGAAATGCATCCGTATGTCTTCCGTATCCGTTCCGTTTTTTGCGGAACCATCTATTGAAAATGTTATGCCCAGCCCAATTTTTTATATGAAATTACTGTATACTGTATTTGCCATACGGAAAAACGGAACGGAACAACGGAACGGAAACGGAACCACAACGGAAGCAAAAAACGGAACAACGGATCCGTGAAAAACGGACCGCAAAACACTGAAATGGACATACTGTCGTGTGAAAGAGGCCTAACACACCAATACAATTTGCTCCAAGTTGGAACCAAATCTGAATTCTTTTTTTTTTTTTTTTTAAATAATTTTTAAAGAATTTCACATAAAGAATACCTCCATAAAAAAAACACGTTACTCTAAGACTAAGCAAAAATCAACCATTGACAGTTAATGATTACAGTTCCTTTTCCTACTCCCCTCCCCCTCCCACCCCCTCCCCCTCCCTCCACCCCTCCCACCCCGAAAAAGGGGGGGGGGGGGACGTGAAGAAAAAAAAAAAAAAAAAAAAAAAAAAACGGCACTAAAGTAACCAATTTTTCCAAACTTGGTCGAGATTTGGTGACCCTTTGGTATAATTCTTCATCACTCGTTCTTCTTTAATTAAATTATCTATCATTTTTCTCCACTGTTCCACTGTCGGTAAATCTGCTTTTATCCATTTCCTGAGTATGAGCAATCTGGCCTGAAATAATACTTTATTCAAAACCAGTCGTGTTTTTTTATTTAGCTTCAAATGTTCAGTTGCCCCTAGAATACATATTATTGGATCATTGGGCAGCCGAACTTTCAGGAGCAAAAATACGGTTTCCATTATTTCTGTCCAATATCTATGGAGCTTGGGACATCTCCAGAAACAATGTATTAAGTCTGCTCTCTCCTCCCAACATTTTGGGCACTTATCTGTTGCTTTTACTCCCATTCTTTTCAGCATCCATGGAGATCGATGTAATCTGGGCACTATAAAGAATTGTGAGATCTTATGTGAGCCCCTATCCGAGATTGTCGCGTAATTTCTAAGGGCATCTCTCCAATTTTCTTCTGTAAAGGAGTCTAGATCCTTCTCCCATTTTTCCCCAGCCAGCATTGTAATCCTTTTTCTCTTTCCTTCCATCAAAAGCCTATATCTCCTTGCAGTTGTTCCTCTTCCTTCCCCTGCTGTAGTGAATTTATTCAACCTGTCTGATTTTTCCCTACTATACTTGTCCTCCTGTACCACTGTCCGCAGTGCATTTCTTAGTTGGAAATATTTATACATATCAATATGGGGGATCCCAAATTCCAACACAATTATGTTAAAGTCCTTCAGCCTATCATCTGGATCGAAGATCTGATCCAGATATTTCATTCCTTTTTTTTCCCAATCTATATAGTCCCTTATTGTTTCTAATTCTTTTAAATTAAGATTTTTCCATATCGGTGTGTATTTCAAAAACCCTTTAATCTCCAATATCTTCTTAACTTCCCCCCATACGTATTCTACTAAGTTTAATATCCTATTATCAGAATTTTTTTTCCCCAAGAAACCTGACTCCAACACCTCTAAGTGATTACATCCCTCTTTCCATCCCCATCTATTTAATTCTTGCCTGCCCACTTGACTATCTAAACTACCCTTTATATTCCCATATTGAGTTATTAAGTAATAGAGAAGCAAATTAGGGACCGCTAATCCTCCCTCCTGCACTGGAAGCTGAAGGACTTCCTTCTTTATCCGAGGGATCGCACCCTTCCAAATAAAATCCCCCATTAGTCTATCGATTAGTTTAAAAGTATTCTGCGGTATTTTCACTGGCGCATTTTGCAATATATAAAGTATCTTTGGGAGAAGGACCATTTTTATTAGATTTACCCTACCTTGGATTGACATTGGTAGTCTTTTCCATATATGTATTTTAGTTCTTAATTCTTTTGCCGAAGGTACATAAATCGCTGTCCCATCCCCCGGGACGACCAATCGTCTCCGGTATGGGATCAGCAACCGAACCACTTTCGGGATACGTAGACTGGTTACTGAGGCCCCTTTTAAAAGGCACTCCCACGTATCTAAAGGACACCGGGGACTTCCTCCGTGCCCTTAATTCCCTTGAGTGGCAGGAGGAATTCCACCTTGTGTCCTTAGACGTGGAGAGCTTATATACCAGAATTCCACATGACGCAGGACTTAGAGCCATAGCGACGGTCCTCAGTAGCTCCAATAAGGGCAACACCTTCTCACAGTTTATTCAGGAGTCCCTTGACCTGATATTATCCAACAACGTCTTCCAATTTGGAAGTCAGTGGTACCGCCAGATACTAGGTACGGCGATGGGCACTCCGGTGTCGTGTACCTTCGCCAACCTGTATCTGGCGGTATTCGAAGAGACCTACGTCTTCTCCATACAGAACCCCTTTCTTAGATACATCCACCTTTACCTGCGGTACGTGGACGATGTGTTCCTGGTCTGGTCGGGCAGCGAAATTCAGTGTATACAGTTTGTGGAATATATCAATGATATTAACCAGATGAATATGAAATTTACCCTCAACTTCGGAGGTGATAGTCTAGAATTTCTAGACGTCAAGGTCTCCGTGGTGGATGGTATCATACAGACAACAGGTTTCCGTAAGCCCACAGCCACCAATTCGCTGCTCCACCAGACCAGTTTCCATCCCCCTGCAGTTAAGGATGCTGTCCCGTACGGGCAGTTTATACGCCTCCGCAGGATAAATAGTACAGAGAAGGACTACTTCAGGCAGGCCCACCAACTCAGAGATAGGCTGCTTGAGAGAGGATATTCCAAGAGAGACGTCACCGATGCGATGTACCGAGCGGCCCTTCGCCCCAGACATAGCCTACTTAGTGACCAGATCCACAGGGACAATGAAGATAGGTTCACTTTTATCTTCAAGTTTAGTCCAGCGGCAGACATTGTCAAACGAGCGGTACTTAATAACTGGGACCTACTGAAGGGTGACCCTAGCATGGGAGACATAGCCTCCCAACGACCACTAGTTGCCTTTAGAAAATGTCACACCTTGAGAGATAGGTCAGTCCACAGTACATTAGGACGGTCCCGACAGCCTAACTGGCTTCAAAGTAGGAGACCTCAAGGCAATTCTAAGTGTGGGATGTGTTCTTTCTGCCCCTACAACTCACAGGGGAAATCCCTGTCTCTGGGAGGCATCACACATAGAGTGAATGACTTTATCACATGTCGCACCACCCATGTCGTTTACGTCATATCATGTACCTGTGGCAGGTTTTACATCGGTAAAACCATCAGGCCCCTATTTGAGCGCATACGGGAACACCTCGGCTCCATCA
The DNA here is from genome assembly GCF_014858855.1 of Bufo gargarizans. NCBI lineage: Eukaryota > Metazoa > Chordata > Amphibia > Anura > Bufonidae > Bufo > Bufo gargarizans. Next base: position 123,956,632 of record NC_058088.1, read on the forward strand.
GGACAGGACATGGTTCTCCGCGCCTTGTTGACCACGTACGCTCAACCCACAAAGGTGATCCATCGAGCCTCTCCTTTGCTGGGATAGAGGCGGTGGGCCCCATCCCTAGGGGTGGGGACCGCCACCGCCTTCTGTTGCAGCGGGAGGCTCGATGGATCATCAAAACGGGAGCCATGGGACCACACGGTCTAAATGACAAAAACGACATGGCTGTCTTCCTTTGAAAACAATTTTTTATTTTCCACACAGGTTAGGCAGCAATATGTTTTACCGTTTGTAAAGAATCTGCATATATACTACAACCTGATTATTAGCTTTTCCAGGCGTTTATTTCTAATCTCTCTTATTTTGTCCTCTTTGTGGAATTAGTTCCCAAACAACAGCTTAAGTGTGTGTCTCCCCTACTGCTGCACTCTTTGTTCTCTCTTCTATGCTAGGGTAATTTGTCCCCTCCTTTTGACATTAGGGTATGCCATAAAGTATCATGCTGCAATAATTTGCAGCCAGTTTGTATAACATTGTATTGATCCCCTTCTGTTTGTTTCATAGTGCGCACCTGGGGAGCGTCCATGGTCGTCATGGTGATGACCTGGGTCAGCCCTTAAAAAGCACGTCAGTGCGCCGGCACATGAGCAGCGGTCCGAGGAAGCGCGACTTGCGCGAAACGGCCGTCACCGCCTGACACACCTGGACCTGTCCGCTCCCCAGCCAGTGCACACAAGTCTACTTTGCTGTACCGCAAATAAAGCATCTAATCGACCCTGGTGAGTGCCGCGTGTCTATTATCTACACTTCCGGTCCTGTATACTTGCACCACGCTGAGCACCACGTTGCCTGGGTCCTCACAGCAGCGGGTCGTAGGAGTTCCCGATTACAGGAGGTGCGAGGGTGTTGCTAGCGGGAGCAGTGCCGCTGTTTTCCTCTGCTTCCCTCCTCCCCATTTGCTTTATTTTAGTTCTTAATTCTTTTATTAGGGGAAGGACATTTAATTTTTCATATTCTTCTATATTTCCGGAGATTTGTATGCCGAGATATTTAAAATTTTCATGTTTTTTAAGAACATGCACCCGTGTATCTCCTTGTAATTGTCTATCTCCTAGTAATAACATACGTGATTTCCCCCAATTAATCTTTAAGCCAGAGAAAAACCCAAACTTATCTATTATCTCTATCACTCTATTAAACTGATCCCCAGTGTTTTGCAAAAAAAGTAAAATATCGTCCGCATACATTAACAGTTTTTCTTCTCCGCCCGCATATTGAAAACATTTAATCTCCCTATCATTTCTTATTAGATTTGCCAAAGGTTCAATTGCAATAGCAAATAGCAGTGGGGAGAGAGGGCATCCCTGCCTTGTGCCACGAAATAGGGCAAACGGCAGGGAGAAGCTCCCATCCACCACCACTCTAGCCCTAGGGTTTTGATATATTAGCTGGATCCACCCTATAAATCCCTCCCCTATACCAAGTCTCCTTAATACTGCCCATAGATATTCCCATTCAATGCAATCGAATGCCTTTTGGGCATCCAATGAGAGTATCGCTTTCTCCTCTGCATCTAATCTATTCGCTTCGATATTGAGAAACAACCTTCTTATATTGGAGTATATTGTTCTGCCCGGTATAACTCCTGTCTGATCTTTATTTATTAATACTTTGATAACCCTTGAAAGCCTATCTGCTAGGACTTTTGCCAGAATTTTAACATTCGTATTTAACAGGGATATTGGCCTGTATGAACCGGGGTCTGTTTGTTCTTTTTCTTTTTTTGGAATTAGTGTAATAATTGCTTCCTTCATAGAGTTCGGTAGGTCGCCTAATTTTCGAGCCTCGTCCAGAGTTATCTTTAATTCTGGTACTAGGACCTGGGAGAAGGTTTTATATATCTCAAAAGGAAGCCCATCTCCACCTGGTGCTTTCTCAGATTTAACCTTCCCCAGAGCTAGATTTATTTCTGCCACCGTTATTTCTTTTTCCAGATATTCTTTTTGGGATTTAGATATCCTACTGAGGGCGATCTTGTCTAGGTATGAATCTAACTCTTGTTTTGAGTATTGTACCCTAGACTTATATAACTCTAGGAAATATTCCCAAAACACTTTTTTAATATCTTCGGGTATGGTAATTAATTTACCCGTTTTATCTTTAATTGCACCTATCCATGATTTCCCTTTTTGATTTCTCACTATATTTGCTAGTATTTTACCGACCTTTTCACCCTCCGAGGCTAACTGTATGCCATTAAAAAGCAATTCTTTCCTACTTTTCTCTAATTGATATATCTTCAACTTTTCCTGCTCTTCCTCCCATACTCTCTTATTAAGTGCAGTAGGATATCTCATACTTGCCATACCTGCCTCTTGCAGTTTTTTCTCCAATGCCTTCCCGTTCTCTCTAGTACTTTTTTTCCAGTGATTTACCTTTTTAAACAATACCCCCCTCAGAAATGCCTTGAAAGTGTCCCAAACCACAAGTCTACTGGCAGAACCGTTATTTTCCATAAAATTTTTTTTAGCTCCTCAGTTATACTCTCTTTATCTGGGATCAATAATAGCCAATGGGAGTTGAACTTAAACAACGGCGGAGTATTGTTTTTATTCAGGTCCAGCTCAACTGTCATTGCATTATGGTCTGACAAGGCCATAGGTATATATTTTATCGTGATCCTATTTTGGGACATTAAATTTTTATTTCCAAAAATCATATCTATTCTCGACCAAGTTTGGTGTGTTTTCGAGTAGCAAGAATATCTAGTTTCATCCGGGTGCTGAACCCTCCAAACATCTACCCAATTAAATTCATGGGTTACCTTACATAAATTTACATTTTGTGTTCCTCCCCCTCTGCTAGACGTCCTATCCCTGAGTGGATCCATAACCGCATTGTAATCACCTACCGCGATCAATATACATTCTTGTTTATTCAACATAAATCTGTACAATTGATACAAAACATCTGGTTTATATGGGGGTGGAATATATATATTTGCGATTACAGTTTTAATCCATAACAATGTAAAAAGAGGTATCTACCGTGGTCATCAGTCTCACATGCCAGAAATTCAAACTTAATCTTATTATGTATCAGAATTGAGACCCCTCTGGAGTAGGTGGTATATACAGAATGATATCCCGCCAACACCCATCCCCTCTCCAACCATCTTAGTGATTCCTTATCCAAATGTGTCTCCTGGAGGCAGATGATGGCTGGCAGAAACCTCTTCATCCACTCAAGGATAGCATATCTTTTAACCCTCTCGCGGAGCCCCCTCACATTCAATGAAAGGATCTTAACCATCTAACAGAGGGGGAGGAGAAAAAAAAAAAGTTTTTCTCCACGTCCCCCCCACCCCCCCCATCTATACCCTCCCACCCTCCAATCTATACCCTCCCACCCTCCCATCTATATAGTCCCCCCTTCTGCTAACCAGCAGTCCGGGCGACTCCATAACTTAGCATGGCTCCTATCGCCCCCTCCCCCCACCCGCCTCAAAGGCCCTCCCCATCCGCCCATTCACTAACTTCCTCCGGAGTCCGAAAAAAGGAAAACTTGCCATTATATTCCACCCTTAATTTTGCCGGAAAGAGCAAGCTATACTTTATACCTGCCTCCCTTAATCTTTTTTTGACCAATATAAATTCTCTTCTTTGTGCATTAGTACTAAAAGAGTAGTCTGGAAAGAGTTTGATCTTTACACCCTGTATGTAATATTTTTCTGAGGTTCTTGCATCGGATAGTATTCCATCTCGATCCTTAGATAGTAAGCATTTCACCAGTATAGATCTGGGGTAATCCCCTGGCACCCTATTTTTTGTGGGGACCCTGTGTGCTCTTTCAATAGAGAATAGGGGAGAGAGAGTACCTGCTTTACTATTTTCCCTCAACCATTTTTCCATAAATTCAGTACAGTTTCCTCCCTCCGCTCGCTCTGGGATCCCCACACATCTTATGTTAGCCCTTCTTGATCTATCCTCCTGATCTACCAGTTTTTGTTCCATCTTAACGTTTGTTTGTTTTAAAAGGGCCACCTCCTTCTCTAATTTCTGCACGGATTTCTCTAGGGTGGGAATCCTTTTTTCCGTCTCCTGTAAGCGCTACCTTACTTTTTCCATCTCGGCTCGAATAACCATAACATCCGTTTGCACTGCCCCAAGCTGGGTTACTAAATTACCCATTAAATTTTCCATCCGTGAGACAGTGCAAACTATGTCCTGTACCATTTTTACGTCTGTTTCTGTGTATGTCACTGGTGTTCCCCTCTCCCCCTCTCCCCCTTCAACTGACGTCTCATGTGTCGGATCCTGTAATCTGGTATCCACCATTTTTTCTTTTTGTGGGGATCTAAGCCCAGGTGAATTCGGGACCAGGTATTTATTTAAACCCGATTGTTTAGGCCCACTTTCCAGCCCTACTGCTGATCGCCTGGCGATGTTCCCCGTAGGGCCGCTGCTGTTCCTCCCTTTTTTTAGGTGGCATTTTGAGTTCTTCAACTCTTTTATAACAAATATAGTCCCCTTCTTAAATTAATCACATTGATCACAAACAATCAGATATCAATAAATTACATTCACATTTGAACATATTCAAACACAGAAGTTAGTTCAAAGGGGGAAGAGGAAAGTTAGTGGTGTTAGTCGGGACCTTAGCCAAAAAAAAAAAAAAAAAGAAAATTAATTTCCTTGGGAAATATGACTCAGGTCCGCATCTCAATACGTATAAAGTTAGTTAATTAAGGAAACAAAATATTAATTAAAAACGGGGAGGGTAGGGGGGGAACAGGTCCAATTAAAATGTTATTGTTGCAGCTCCTAGTATCAAGGTATCCTAGTATCCAAGTAACACACAAGATCCTGTCCAAGGACAATTTCTTAATTCCTCTCTGTATTAGTCCAGGATGAGAGGTTAGTAAAAGCAGTGATCTACAGATCCACAGTATTTAAGGCACTAAGGCAGATACAGGAGAGGTTAATACACATAAAGTTAATCCTTGATTGATCCAGAGGATTAGGAGGGGGTCAAGAGGTGATAGACCTTCAAGGTTTTCAGAGAGGGGACTTATGATCAAAACCGGGAGCAGACCCTATCAAAGTTCGCCTATGTTATACAGGAAACGCTCCACCATTATTGACATCACATATCCTCAACACATCTTCACCCCTTATTCCTCCTTTCCCCTCCTCTTTCCCCTACTCCACTTTCCACAAGGAATACAAGAGTGACTTATACATGCACCCTACTGCAGATAGTATCCAGCAGGCTCAGCTTTCGCTTTTTAAATCGACTCCTTCAGCACTTCTGCGGTGATAACACAGTTGTAACAGGACTTCTATCCTCTGTAGTAGATAAACACCGCAGACACCGCCTTCAGTATACACGGCACAGCTGGCAAAACGCCAACAGCGATCGGCAGCAGCGATAGTGCCGCCCGGCCGTCTCAGCCTCTGCAGACACCAGACGCTGAAGCTCAGGCAGCACACCCAGACCCCATCAACACAGAGCGGTGCTGCCACTCCACCGCTCCTCCGATCTTGGAGTCTCACCACCCTCGGTATCGGCGTCCTCAGCTGGCCTCAATCGTCAACAGCAAGCAAGGAGTCCTCCATAGATCGCCGTACACCAGACACCAAATCTGAATTCTTAATATATTAGTTAATACATGATTAATTTCAAGAGGAAGAGTGAAGTATAAAGAGTTTGGCTCTACTCACCTCTGCATTTAAAGCCTCTATCAAGGGTTCCATCATGCTTTCCACCCTTCAAGGTGTGGATATTGATGCCTATAGCATTTGTTATTTGCTATGTAAATCCTACTGGAACCCTGACCAAATCCAGATGGACCCCATTAAAATCAGTGAGGTCTGTCGGGTTTCACTGTTATCAATTTGAAAACAGATCTGGCATATCTACAATGGCTTTGCAATAAATGTGTGAAACATTTTGGACTCTCAGCTGATGTACACTGAATTATAGATTACACAAGAGTCAAACAGGCACTTTTTTCTGCCAATTCTTCATGAGTTGCTCATGTGACACAAGTCTTAGAGTAGTTTCACACTAGCGGCAGGGGGGTCCGGCAGGCTTTTCCGGCGGTTGAACAGCTTGTCGGATCCGTCCTGCTGCTAGTTCACGTGTGCCCCCCAACTGCCGCTCTGTCCCCATTGACTATAATGGGGGCATGGGCAAAGTTACGGTGGCAGCACAGCAACGCACGGCGAGAGACAGCCAGACGAAAAAAGTACGACATGCAGTACTTTTAGTCCGGCTGTCTCTCGCCATGTGCTGCTGCTGAAACTCCGCCCCCGCCACACTTATAGTCAATGGGGATGGAGAGGCAGTCCGGGGGCACACGTGAACTAGCGGCAGGATAGATCCGACAGGCTGCTCACCCGCCAGAACAGCCTGCCGGACTCCCTGCCGCTAATGTAAAAGTACCCTAAGATAATTGTTTAGAGCTGCCTCATCCTTTACTTAGAATATGGCAGAAAATCTGCTTACAAAATTTAGACTGTACTATAAAAATGAGGGGAGTTAAAGGGGGGGGGGGGTGTCATACCTGTCATACCTGCACAGTCTGAAAATGGCAGCACTGATTGGATAGAGTCAGTCTGTGCAGGTACACCCCCCCCCCCCCAACTGGTTACCTCCCCTCTGCACCCTTACTGCAGACTGCTAGCAATTCATTCATAACTTCTAGTAGAAATAATAAAGGAATAGCATAATATAGAGGCACAAGAAAAGATGCTCCAGAATTGTTATTACATGGGGAATGCATGAAGCTATTAAAACAGGAATGTCAGAAGTGGTGAAAGGTCCTCTTTAAGCTGCCAACATGCCTCATAACAGAAGCATAATTAACCAATCCTACAAGTCTAAAGAAAGCCCATATTCATTCCCTTGAGCACATTATAATTAGATTATACATATTAGGTGAAAAGAGTACAAATTATTTAATGAAATGGTAATGAATTAAATCTAATTAAATAGGATGGATATGAATTAGCATTGTAAGGCTTTTTGATCTGGCAAGGTGTCAAGCAGAGAAGGATACAGTATTTAGATGTAATATCCCAGGGAGTTACACAGAAGGAGCCTGAACCATTGTGATAAAATTAACAAAGAACACATTTATTTAAAGGTTTATTCACTATAAAACATCAAATGTGTGTAAAGGGCATAATTCATAGTAACATCTGGTTAGAAATTACCATAGACAGAGATTTTCCACAACCAGAGCATGATCTTCCCATATCAAAATAAAGTAATTAATGGTCATAAACCAGTAGTCACTGCCAATGCTTCTTTTAGAGCTAGCCCACCACCTTGTTACAGAGGCTCATTCAAAGCACTGCACAAGTCTTTGGTGCAGTGGAGAGAGGGAGCACAGCTTTAGTATGACAGTCGGGCTTCTGCTTTAGAGGGAGGGGCCTCTCTCCCAGGTATCGGCACCACCGAGTTAAATAAAGTTTTATTACATATATCCAAATTTAAAAAAATACTTTTTTCATTAATAAAGTTGCAAAAATAAAAACCCCTTACAAATTTGGTATCACTGCATGCAAGTTTAAACATTAATTTGAAGATTTGAGAATAAATAGGCTTACACAGGAGTCACAGGTGGGTGACACAAGGGAGGCTCGTCCCCATCACTGCCTGCTATTGGCTGCCCCCCCCCCCCCGACGCCGTATGTTTACATCCGCACACAGGAGAAGCAGCAGCAGCCGTGCAGGCTTCAGAAGCGACGTGGGTGCCAGGGAGCCAGGTAAGTATAGCCAGTGTGAGGGGCCTGTGCATATGATGGAGCATTTCAGGGGTTGAAAAACCTTGTTAACTCATGCAATGATGAAGGAAAGTTCACAGCATTAGTCCCAATTCACACAGGGAGTGCAGAGCGATGTCCGTGCCAGCCCGGAATAGCAAGACCACGAAGAATAAAGCTGTAATGTTATTTATGCTGAAAAATGAACACAGCAAAACATAAAAACTCTGTGGAAGTATTACTATTTTTTAGAAAGTAGACGCGCAGCCATACAGTCAGGTCCATAACTATTGGGACATCAACAAAATTCTAAAAATTTTGGCTCTATACACCACCACAATGGATTTGAATTAAAACAAACACGATGTGCTTTAACTGCAGGCTGTCAGCTTTATTTGAGGGTATTTACATCCAAATCAGGTGAACGGTGTAGGAATTACAACCGTTTGCATATGTGCCTCCCATTCGTTAAGGGACCAAAAGTAATGGGACATAATAATCATAAATCAAACTTTCACTTTTTAATACTTTGTTGCGAATCCTTTGCAGTCAATTACAGCCTGAAGTCTGGAACGCATAGACATCACCAGACACTGGGTTTCATCCCTGGTGATGCTCTGCCAGGCCTCTACTGCAACTGTCTCCAGTTCCTGCTTGTTCTTGGGGCAATTTCCCTTCAGTTTTGTCTTCAGCAAGTGAAATGCATGCTCAATCGGATTCAGGTCAGGTGATTGACTTGGCCATTGCATAACATTCCACATCTTCCCTTAAAAAAAACTCTTTGGTTGCCTTTGCAGTATGCTTTCGGTCATTGTCCATCTGACGCATAGACATCTAAGTTCTGAAGCATTTGGCTGAATAGGAGCAGATAATATTGCCCGAAACACTTCAGGATTCATCCTGCTGCTTTTGTCAGCAGTCACATCATCAATAAATACAAAGAACCAGTTCCATTGGCAGCCATACATGCCCATGCCATGACACTACCACCACCATGCTTCACTGATGAGGTGGTATGCTTAGGATCATGAGCCTTTTCTTTCCTTCTCCATACTCTTCTCTTCCCATCACTCTGGTACAGGTTGATCTTGGTCCCATCTGTCCATAGGATGCTGTTACAGAACTGTAAAGGCTTTTTTAGAGGTTGTTTGGCAAACTCTAATCTGGCCTTCCTGTTTTTGAACCCTCTGTATTCACTCTGGTAAAGTCTTCTCTTTATTGTTGACTTTGAAACACATACACCTACCTCCTGGAGAGTGTTCTTGATCTGGCCAACTGTTGTGATGGGTGTTTTCTTCACCAGGGGAATCACCACAGTTGTTTTCCGTGGTCTTTCGGGTCTTTTCGTGTTGCTGAGCTCACCAATGTGTTCCTTCTTTTTAAGAATGTTCCAAACAGTTGTTTTGGCCATGCCTAATGTTTTTGCTATCTCTCTTTGTTGTGTTTTTTCAGCCTAATAATGGTTTGCTTTACTGATAGTAACAACTCTTTGGATCTCATCTTGAGAGTTGACAGCAACAGATTCCAAATGCAAATAGCACACTTGAAATGAACTCTGGTCCTTTTATCTGCTCATTCTAATTGGGATAATGAGGGAATAACACACACCTGGCCATGGAACAGCTGAGAAGCCAATTGTCCCATTACTTCTGGTCCCTTAACAAGTGGGAGGCAGATATGCAAACTGTTGTAATTCCTACACCATTTACCTGATTTGGATTACATAGCCTCAAATTAAAGCTGACAGTCTACAGTTAAAGCACATCTTGTTATTTTCATTTCAAATACAATGTGGTGGTGTATAGAGCCGAACATTTTAGCATTGTGTCGATGTCCCAATATTTATGGACCTGACTGAAGGTGTGAATGATCAACAAAATTATTAAAATAATTTAAGCATCAGGTCCAGAAACCCCTGACCAAAGAACCAGAAAAAAATAGCATGTTATTATAATACTGAGGAAATGGTCAGACTCACATTTAGGGAAGCAGATCTCCTGACTGAGTTGTGCTATGATACTCGGCACAAATAAATTTTAGGGCTCATTCAGACAGCCATATGTGTTTTGCGGTCCACAAATTGCGGATCCGCAAAACCTGGATACCGGCCCTTGTGCGTTCTGCAATTTGTGGACCGCACATGGCTGTCACTCTCACAGAAAATGCCTATTCTTGTCCGCAATTGCGGACAAGAATAGGACATGCTCTATATTTTTTGCAGGGCCACGGAATGGAACAATGGGAACACCGCGTGCTGTCCGTATATTTTGAGGCCCCATTGAAATGAATGGGTCCGCACCCATTCCGCAAAAATGCGGAACGGGTGTGGAACAAAACATATGGCCATCTGAATGAGCCCTTAGGCATATCAAGTCAACAGGACTGATGAAGGTATTTGTCCAATGCAAAACTAGTGTAAATATTTTATACTCTTATAGTCTAAATATTTTATATATGTGGTTTTCGTTTCAAGTTGGCTTTATAGCCATGTTTTTAAATCTAGTATAAATTATCTCTCCAAAAGACACATCATTTCCATTGATGATCACAAGTAAAGTAAGATTACACTTGATATAGATCCCTGTGTGGGTCTATACAGTGTGTCAGCATGCATCAGTGCCAACAAAGTACTATTACTGGATGCTGGTGAATTTCAGTTTTTATTTCCTATTAAGGACATGGAAAGATTTTAATATGTAGCTCCTTTCTTTCTCAGACTCCGTCTTTTGAAAGTGTGTCAGCAGCTTTAGGCTTATCCAACTGATAAACTAAATAGAGCAAAGTATTAGTAGTGTCAGTAAGAAGACGCTGCTCTGTGACCATGTTGTCTCTTGAAGAACCTACAGGTAACTCTGTACATTCTACATTAAGACACTAAACATAGATGTCAATTCTATAAGAATAAAATAGCAGCACAATACAACTGTTCTCAACATTTTAGTTTAAAGTTGTATAACTATTCTTGGAGTTTTACTAATTTTGATAAAAATACATTCTTCAACATTTTTTATATTTCTTTTGTTACATATTAGTTTTACATTGAAGATCATTATTTGCCTTTTTTCTTTCTTATGTTAATTCAGAGTTTTTGTAAAACATTCTTTTGTTGGAGGCAAATCTATTAAACCTGCTAAGATCAAACCATTGCACATTGTATAGTCACCACAGCTTTAAAGTTTTTCCTTGCTAGTTTTTTTTTTTTGTCCCTAGAAAATATTCATATTTAATGTAATATCTAGCTGCCTAAAAAGGATTTTTCTTAAATGACATGTCGACAGGGCTGGTATCTAGAGGCAGAACTATTCACCTTTTATCTACATTTCTTCTATCTCCTATAAAAACTAAAATAAAACCTTTTTTTGTATTCTACAAAGTGCATTGTGTACTTAATATGCAACTCTTAGGCAGACCTATGTGTCTCCATGGTTACTGAAAACTGACCCTGCTTTCACATTCCTGACAGCAGCAACTCTCTAAAACTTCAGATGTTTGCCCAATAGATGGTTTGTAGATAATAAAACGTAGTATATATTGGTGCTGGGAATGAGATAGAGAATCTAGAAATTGACAAATCTATTAGAAATCAATAGTATTGGTACTGGAATGGATCCAGCAGATGTGTAATAGATCCTGAGAAAAGAGCCTAATTATATGGGGGAATTAATCATGTCCTGCACTTGAATTCTGTTTTTCAGTAGCTGCAAATAGGACTTTTGCAATTTTTTTAGGCTTATTTTCCTTTTTGTATTTTTATACCACTCACTCCAGTTTTTAAAAGTGGGTTGGAAACTGATCATGATTATTAGTTATGTTAAAGGGCTTGACTCATCTCAACTGGCATTTATCCTAAGCAAAATTATATGATAAGCCACTTATTTATTCTGTTTAGCCAAATTGCCTTGGCAATTTATTTCTGGCATCCCCTGTTTGTTATGGACTATGGTTACCACTGCAATATAGCAGCAGTGTCCATGATTTCACACTGTAAGAAACAGCTCCAGTCTCTCTGGTGGAGAACGGGAGTGTTCTGTTACGGATCAGTGAGTGTGGATCCACTGTGCCAAGTAACTGGTTTGACGTAAGGCTAATCCTATGCATATTATTCTGGCACTACCCCAGTAATCATCTTTTAACCCCTGTACAAGGATCTGGACTTCACTGTGGGTTAGCAACTAGACATCTACCTCCTAGGATAGTCCCAGTGTAGTTGGCAGCTGACCCAATGGGGTCAGCACCAGGAGCTCAGGATAAGAAAAATGCACCAAAACCGCAAGTATAGTCTCAACAGTCCATTAGGCTTGAATACTTTTTTTGGTCCGGAAAGCAAACTAGAAGTGCAGATAAATGCAGACATGGGATAGACTGGTAGGCAGGGTAGTAGTGCAGACACAGACAGGGTAGGCTCAGTGTTTGGAAGGAATACAGATTAGGCAGCTATACTAGTTAAACTTAAAAATAAACAGAAGTAAACTTGACACGAAAGTGTGGGAGTACACAGTCAGGGTGGGGCAGTAAGCACTAGACTTCATATCACCTTTGCTGATCATCAAGGAACTCTTCCTGGAGAGAGTGCCTAAAATACCAAATGACCCCCAGTCATTGCCCAGGGAAGGTTTAGTGAGCATGCACTTAAAAGGTTGGATGGGAGCACATGGGTGCACTAGGCAGAAAGCTGCAACATACTCTTGCAACAAGAATGCCAGATGGCATGGTGAGTGGCACCGCATCCTCATCCACAGGGAACAGCAGGAAGGAGGTGAGCATGGACTGTAGGCATAATACACGTATAGGCACACATGTGCAGTAGCTTGCTTCCTGGTCACTTTGCATATTTTGCTTCTAGCTTGTGTAAAACAGCTCCAGGACATGCAAAACATTGGAGCTGTTCTACACAGCTAAAATAGCTTCAATCCAGCAAAGGGAAGTGGAGTCTTTGAAGTGCACAGGCACAGGCTAGTGGCAAGATTACTTAATTCTAGCGCCTCTTGCCTATGCCTTCAATAATACATACAGTTACCTCCCCTCTACAGAGCAGGACTAGCAAACAGCAGCAGCCATAAACTGAAGAGATGAGACAACTAGAGATGAGCAAATTTCTCAAAAATTAAATTTGGTTGATTTGCCAAATTTTCCAAAAAGATTTGATTTGATCCAAATTTATTTATGGCAAGTCTTGTTAAAGACAGCTATTTCCTGGCTGTATAGAGCCTGTATAGTGGTGTAGAACAGTATGCCTTGCAGAAATACAAATAGGGAGTCTGTTGTGGTAGTGAATCAATGCTGTGAGTCAGTATGACATGCAGATGACAGGCGTCACTCTTAGAATAACTGGACACTTCACTTATTTGGTCAGTTATGGGGCCAAAACTGACCAATATAACTCAAGTGTGAGCTCAGCCTTACAGTTTAATGTTAGCTCCAGGTATAAAGAATCGTGCAGATGCCCAAGATCCTACTATAGCGTGAAAAAGCGTACTCCTTTTAAACCATCGTCAGCTGATTCCACAAAGATTTCTACAGAACCTGTTCCATTAAATGCTTATACAAGTAGAGCCCCCCTGACAGAGTCGATAAGGTGTCAGCATTAAGTTTGTGTTGATGTCACTGATTAATTTGCCCTTCCTCTGATCGTTCAGATTTATCAGTATTGCTAAAGCCAAAAAATAAAAAATAAACAGGAGTGGATCCAAAACAGAGAGGACATGTGAATGGAATATTTGCATGTCTTCTCTGTTTTGTACCCACTGCTGCTTTTAGTTACCAAATCATAAGCCAATTCTGATGCAAAATTGGGACCATGTCATACAGGCCTTACAGTTGCTACATAGACTGGATCTGTTGTGCGTCTCATTTTTCCTTCCTTCTGACAAATCAGAAGAAGGGTCAAATAAATGATGATATTAACCAGGCCAAAAAGGCAAATTAGTGACAGAGTCATTTAGTGGAGAGGGAGAGAACAGCATGAGAAGTCCACAGAGTGGCCCAGTGACAGAGTGGTGAGGTAGCAGCAGCATGAAGAGACCACAGAGTGTTGAGGTGGCAGCAGCATGAGGAGACCACAGAGTGGCCCAGTGACATAGTGGTGCAATGGCAGCAGCATGAGAATACCACAGAGTTGCCCAGTGACAGAGTGTTAAGTTGACAGCAGCATAAGTAGACCACAGAGTGGTGAGGTGGCAGCAGCATGAGCAGACCACAGAGTGGCCCAGTGACAGAGTGGTAAGGTAGCAGCAGCATGTGGAGACTACAGAGTGTTGAGGTTGCAGCAGAAAAATTAGACCACAGAGTGGTGAGATGGCAGCACAAGGAGACCACAGAGTGTTCCAGTGACAGAATAGTGAGGTGGCAGCAGCATGAGGAGACCACAGAGTGGCCCAGTGACATAGTGGTGTGATGGCAGCAGCATGAGGAGACTACAGAGTGGTGAGGTGGCAGCAGCATGTGGAGACCACAGAGTGTTGAGGTGGCAGCAGCAAAAGGAGACCGCAGAGTGGTGAGATGGCAGCAGCATTAGGAGACCACAGAGTAGCCCAGTGACCTAGTGGTGAGCTGGCAGCAGCATGAGGAGACCATTGAGAGAGTGGTGAGGTGGGGGGCAATACCAGTACTAACTGAAGATGGTGAGTGCAGGGGCGTACATAGAAATCACTGGGCCCCATTGCAAGAATCGAAATTGGGCCCCCATTCCCCATTTATAGACCCTCCCACTACCCATTCAAGGCCTCACTCTATGTTCCATGAACTATGCTTGCTGTTGCGTTTTATAATGTATGCCATCAGGGCCAGATTGGGATTACAAAAGAGTCCTAGCACACAAAAGAGGTATAATAGATGCAGTGTGTACAGATGTATAGTGTATACAGCAGTATACTGTTATGTGACGTATGAGGTATAATAGATGCATTGTGTATAGATTTATAATATATACAGCAGAGTACTGATATGTGAGGTATGAGGTATAATATATGCAGTGTGTACAGGTATATAGTATATACCGTAGTGTACTGATATGTGAGGTACAGGGTATAATATATGCAGTGTGTACAGGTATATAGTATATACAGTAGTGTACTGATATGTGAGGTACGAGATATAATATATGCAGTGTGTACAGGTATATAGTATATACTGTAGTGTAATATGTGAGATACAAGGTATAATAGATGCAGTGTGTGCAGGTATATAGTAAATACAGCAGTGTATTGACATGAGGTATGAGGTATAAATTACAGCTCGTACCTCACATATTAGTCCATTGCTGTATATACTATATATCTGTACACACTGCATCTATTATACCTTGTACCTCACATATCAGTACACTGCTGGATATACTCTATATCTGTACATATTGCATCTATAATACTGTATAATATATATTCGGTGTGTGTATGTATGTGTATAGGCGTGGCCTGCCTATATGGTAGGTACGCCACTGGGTGGGTGGCAGTAGCAGCACCTGGCAGTAGGTGTGTGGCATCAGGCGGGTGGCAGCATCAGAATAGTAACTGAAGCAGGTAGCCAGAAGAAACATGTGCTTTTGACAAAGTTTAGGTGTGGTACCATGGATGATCTAGTCTGATGCATCAGGCTCTGGTGTGTGGAGATTCTGGCTAATTGTCACGGATGGTGTTACAGAAAACTAGAAGACACAAATGAAGATCCGACTGACTTGATCCAAAACTAAGGAACAGGAGGGTAAGCCCTGTAAGAGCCCTAGCTCTCTCCCTTACTGCTCAGCCTATGCAAAAATCTCAATGGTAGAAAGTTGCATATCCTCGTTCCTCGACTGTATGCACCTGAACACCCTATAATAGTGAGGGGACACGACCACCGGCTCCCTACACTTAATACGGAGGGAGTTAGGGTCACCTAGGATCAAGCCCACAGGCAAACAGAAATAAAGAAAACAGACTTATCTTGTGGATGCAGTAGTAACAGCTTCTAGCATCAGCACACTCCAGGAAGTTGTATAAACCGCAAAGTGATGCAGTATGGGAAGGGATTTAAAGGGATGCAATCAGTGCAACTACATGACAGCTGAGAGAGGCTAACGAGATGAGAAAACGAAAGCAAAACAAAAGGAACCTCAAGCAGGAGGTTCTGTAGAACGTCTGTCAGAGCTTCTCAGATGTCTGGTGGTGACACTAATCCATTCCTGATTCATCTTCACAAAGGTCAGTTTCTCCACATTTTTGGTGCATAGGCGAGTTCTCCTTGGGATAACTATGCACCCCGGCGCACTAAACACTCGCTCTGATGCCACACTGCTGGTCGGGCAGGAATGTTTTTCCAGGGCAAACTCGGCTAGTTGAGGCCACAAATTGAGTTTGTCTGCCCAGTAGTCCAAGGGATCATCGATGTGGTGTGGTACGGTGCAGTCCTTGTATGCCACAACCTGCTGGTCAGACCTGCGTGAGGATGGGAAATGGAGCACATAGGCAGCGGCCAACTTACTACATAGGATGTCTTGATAGTCATTCAGTTTGTTCTCCCTCTCAGTGGGTGGGAAAAAGGCCCCCATTTTGGACCGGTAGTGAGGGTCTAACATGGTGGAGAGCCAGTAGTCATCCCTCTGCCGAATGGTGACAATTCGGCTGTCACTACGCAAGCAACTGAGCATTCATCGGGCCATTTGTGCAAATGACTTGGAGGGACTCCTTAACTCCATCTCCACTGCATACTGCCACGCTGTGTCTGGGTCCTCTGCCTCGTCTTCCTCATTGCTCCTCTGGCTGCTCCACATTGCTACACATTGCTTGTGCCCTAATGTCCTCCTCCTTCTAAAGTTCAGCCCCAACAGGGCTCATGTGGCCGTGAGACATGCGCGACAAT
Organism: Bufo gargarizans; assembly: GCF_014858855.1. Taxonomy (NCBI): domain Eukaryota; kingdom Metazoa; phylum Chordata; class Amphibia; order Anura; family Bufonidae; genus Bufo; species Bufo gargarizans. Next base: position 123,973,224 of record NC_058088.1, read on the forward strand.
CTCCAGTCCCCTGGCCAGCCAGATTTACCGACATTTCTTCCAGGATATGAAGTAGGGGAATGACATTGTTCATCCCATAGTTCTGGCGATTGACAAATAAAGTGGCCTCCTCAAAGGGCACAAGCAAACGGCAGGTATCACTCATGAGCTGCCACTGGCTAACATCGAAGTTACACAGGGGAGTACCTCTGTCCGCTTTGATCATCAAGAAATCGTTTATGGTCTTTCTCTGTTTATATAATCGGTCCAACATATGGAGGGTGGAAACGTTGCATATCAGCTTATGTTGGGGGACACTGTTCTGCCACTGCAGCTGAAGGAGGGTGTGCTTTGCGGTATACGAGTGGCTAAAGTGCATGCAAAGTTTGCTGGCCATTTTCAGGATGTCTTGCAGATGGTGTGAAGACTTCAGGAACCTCTTTACAATCAGATTGAATATGTGTGCCATGCAGGAAGCACATGCACCAACACCATGTTCTTCTCATTGTCGGTCACCATGGTTCCGATTTTGAGTTGTAGAGGAGAAAGCCAGTATTTGAAGAAGGACGCAGAGGAGTTCCTCCCCTGTGTGACTCCGTTCGGCCAGGCAAACTAGGTGCAGAACAGCATGACACCGCCGTGCCCTACACATGTGGTATGCTGGAGGAGCACTGCAAATTGTCCCTGCAGTGGAGGCTGTGGAGGACACAGTGGAGGATGAGGAGGCAGAGGCAGACATTGTCGCAGGACCAATGGCGTGAGAACGTGGTGGCAGAAGCGGCATCATCTGAACAAGTTGCTGGTGTGGTGGGCCGTAAAGGACATATATCGTCCTTGACTGTAGTTACAGCTCCACACGTCGGAGCTGCTGTGCACTTTGGCGGGAACAGACAGGCTCAAGGACTGGCCCATCTTCTGTTCTGCATATGTGTGCAGGGCTGGTACTGCCTTTTTCGCATAGAAGTGACGGCTTGAAATTCTCCACTTCGGCTCGGCGCAAGCCATTAGTTCTCTGAAAGGTGCAGAGTCCAACACTTGGAAAGGGGGGGAATGCAGCACCAGCAATTTGGCCAGGGGCATGTTCAGTTTCTGCGCTGTTGGAGTGCATGCATACTGTTGTCTCTTGGCAATTGCTTCAGTGATCGATTGCTGACAAAATGACTGACAAGGAGTAAGAGGATGAGGAGCAGGAGCATCAGAACCAGGAGATGATGGGAAGAACAGACAGCTCCCTTCTGCTGAGGTGGTGGAGACTTGACTGCATGAAATCGGGTGCGTGCCACTGGGTGATGCAGTTGTTGCTGCGGCAGGCTGGACCACCACATCAGAGCCACAGTTCTTCCAGGCCACTTTATGGTGATGTTGCATGTGTTGACACATTGGCACCCTGGCCACACTTCACCTTCTGTCCACAAATTAGGCAAATGGCCATGTTCACCTCCTCCGGAAGCTTAACAAAAAACTGCCACACTGCCAAGTATGCCATTCCCCCCCCCCCCCCAAACACTCCGCACTGAATGCCTGCTACCACTGCCTCCGTGAACCGCTGCACCGCTACTTTTCGGGCAGACAGGCTCCTGTGAAGTCGGTGATCTACCCCGGGCACGTTTGGCTCCTAACCTCCCACTGCTGCCACCCTGCTGACTCACGGCCATGCTACCACCTTTCTGGCTCAGCTGCTGCCTGACTCGCAAGCTGCCAATCACTTTTCTTGATTTCTTGATGACTATGAAGCCCCTACTTTTCACCCAGCTCTCAAGTGCAATCGACTACTACATCATCATAATCCGCTACTGCCTGCACATCACTGATGTCCCCCTCAACAGTCTCAGGGTCAGGAGCTTGACCGCTAGCAACACCAGCTCCCACTCATTATCACTACTTGCCTGCCTATCGGAGGAAGCGGCGGATGTCTCCTTTAGATCTTGCCTGGGGAGTAGCTGCTAACTGTCCTCTAGAAGCTCTTCCTTGCTGAAAAGTGGAGCCGAGCCTGCGGCATATAATTCTTCTCACGCTGAGGGAATGGAAAATGACAGAGGCAGGTTGAGGAGAGTTGGGGGCACCTGGCTTGCTACCAGACCATGCCAACTAAGCGTCGTGTCAGAGGAACCCACCGACTTTTGGCTGGGGGTGTCTGAGGTCAATTAAGATGACGTTGAAGACAGAGTCAACCATTCAAGCACCGCTGGGTTGCTGGTCAAGAGACGACCGCTAGATGACAATGGAAGCTCAGGCCCCTTGCTGTGACTCCTGCTGCCACTCCCCCTTCATCTGCTGCTACTTATGCCTGCTACAGAAGCATTCGGGCCACTGCCCATTCCCTTTGAAGGGCCTGTCACTAGTCTGTCTGACATACTGTATAATAAAAGAATTAAAAAGTCAAATAATATACCCCAAAAAAGGCTGTAGTAACTTTACCACAGAATGGCTAATTGGACATATGTATATATATTTTCCTATTAATACACCCCGTAAATGGCTGTAGTACAATGTAACTTCACCGCAGAACGGCATTTAAGACATCTATTTCCCCCCATTAATATAGCCCCCCAAAAAATGTACAACAATGTACCGTATTTTTCACCCCATAAAACGCACTCCCCCCCCCAAAAGGGGAAATGCCCCTGCGTCTTATGGGACGAATGCTGCCATTTTACATCTCAGTCTACAATGTATCAGCGGGGAGGGAGTAGGCGCTGGAGTTCGGGAACTTGCGGCGGGGCCCGGTGAAGTCACTGTACTCTTAGACCGGGCCCCGCCGCTCACAGCAGTATTTCTAGTAATCACTACTCTGGTAACAGTTATCCTTAATAAATTTAACTAAAGTTGCACTCTCCCCTGTATCAGCACTTATTAACAAGCATCCGGAGCAGGCAGAGCAGCTGGCAGCGTTACGTCACTCACTGTCGTTGCGCGCCTGCTCCTCCCACTTTATGAATGAAGTAGGCGGAGCAGACGCTCAACGTCAGTGAGTGACATAACGCTGCCAGACGCTCTGCCTGCTCCGGATGCTTGTTAGTAAGTGCTGTGATACAGGCGAGAGCACAACTTTTGTTAAATTTATTAAGAGGTTAAGGATTACTGTTACTAGAGTAGTAATTACTAGAAATACTGCTGTGAGTGGTGGGGGGACACTGTTATGGGGGGATCTGTGGATGACACATATATAGCAGTGTCATCCACAGATCTTCCACCCCATAATAGTGCCATCCATAGATCCCCCACCCCATAACAGTGCCATTCACAGACCCCCCACCCCATAAGAGTGCAATCCACAGATGCCCCTCCCCATAAAAGTGTCATTGACAGATACCCCCCATTGCCATCCACAGACCCCCCGATAACAGCGCCATACACAGATCCCCTCCATAACAGTGCGTCATCTACAGATCCCCTATAATAGTGTCATACACAGACCACCATTAGTTCAAAACCCACCAAAAGCACACCTTTTGGTTACATTTTTTTTTCTCATTTTCCTCCTCAAAAATGGGTGTGTCTTATGAGCCAGTGCGTCTTATAAGGCGAAAAATATGGTAAATTCAATGCAAAACGGCTAATAGGACGTATGTATATTTCCTATTAATGCCCCTCGTAAATGGTTGTATCACACAGCACTTGCACCCCAATAACAAGCAAAGTTGCTGGAATTGCTGAGCTGTCATATTGTGCAAACATTTAAGCAGCAGTATAACAGCAATTTGGATCCCCACTTAGTGCAGCAAGGTCTAATAGAATCGCTCCTATTACCCAGGCTGTACATTCCCCTATTGGACCCTGTTCTCTTTTTATAATGTGGATAATGCCTTCCTATCCCTACACTATGAATAATCTTTCCCTGAACTTCTAAATCATTTTTTCAGCAGAATAAAGTATTTCCTAGCACTGTTCCTAGCACCTGTCACATCTCTCCCTGCACTAAGTACACTGAAAATGGCTGAATCCAAGGCTATGGCTGGCCGCTGATTGGCTGCATTCATGGCATTGTGGGTGCTCCATGTCCTAATATGTGCAGCAGCCATTTTAGGAAAAAATGTGATTCGTTACCATGAAGCGTGAGGAAATTCTACTTCAGTGCGGATCAAATTTTTCCAGAAATTCGGCTCAAATTCCATTTCGTCCACTTTGATTCGCTCATCTCTATAAAGAACCCCTTTAATTACATTTCTCGCTGTGACTTTCATCAAAAAGCCACAGAAAGTTGCACACTCACTTTGGGGGGGGGGGGGCGAAAAAACTGGCGTGGTATTTTTAGATTTAGGCTTAAAGCTGCACCAATTATTTTTTTTAATTTAACAAACAATGTAAACCATTTGATGCACGGCACACATTTGATACACAGAAAACAGTCACAGAAGGATGATGTGGCGGTGACTTCTGAGTCTGACACCGTGCCCTGGAGAGTCAAGGTTTACAACATTCCTCCTGCTCCCCCTTCTTGCATGCCCAGAGAAGCCTTTCGGTCCCGTCTTTTCTGCAACAAAACTCCACAATGACCTACAGCAGATAGTCAAGAGAGTCTCCCTGTTGATGACTTGATGTGTGAGTGCAATTAGTGTTTGGATGGGCCTGAGGAGGAGGATCTGGAAAAAGTAGGAGACCTCATGCATAGCTGTGTTGGTGGTGGTAATAGTGGCACCTGTAGACATGGTATTGGTGGTGTGGGCAGTGATAGTGGCAGTCGAGACAAATACAGAGCAGGCAATCAGGAAGAGGACAAAGAAGCCCACCATTATATATCACAGTCTGTTAAAAGTGACAAGGAGGGTTGGACAGGAACTATAAGCCAGATTGGGGTGCTGAGGAGGAAGTAACATCAAAGGAGGAGGGTGGTGGCAGTGGCAGCAACAAAGAGCAGAGGCGACCAGAACATCCAAAGAACTACCAGGGCCAGATCTGATTTTCTGTGGGTGCATTGGGCCCAAAATGTGCCAGAGCTAAGCCAAGCTCAGCTGCCTCTATCTATGCAAGCTTTGCAAAAGTAAAATAAGTTGTGGGCAGGCAAACAAAAATGTAGGTACCACAGCTCTATTAAACCACATGAAGCGGCATCACTCCATTCTCTGGGCAAACAAAGATGGCAGCCAGCTACCACAAAAAGAGTTTCCTTCTTTTCTCTGACTCCCTTACGGCAGCCAGGCTTCATCCACAGGCAGTATGATGTCTTTCACATCATCATCACTTTCTGCTTCTCCCGCTTAGACTCCTTCTAATCCTTGGCTCCCTTGTCAGTCATAGATAGCGGAAGGCGTGGCCAGGAAACAACTGTACACACCTATCAATCCTCTTTTGCAGAAGCTTAATTCACACCTGGTCAAGATGCAAGTAATGCAGTTGCTTCCATACCATTTAGTAGAATCTACTGTCTTTAGGGAGCTGAGCTGCATGCTCAGCCTCACTGGAGGATACCTAGACAATATTTTTTATCCCAAAAAGCTATCCCTGCCTTATACTCCCACATGGTGGAACATGTGGGCCACTCTTTGAGATTCTCACTGTGTGGCAGGGTTCATGCCATGGTGTACAGGAGCATGGTGGACACCTAGAGCAGCTAGGTTATGTGCAGGGACAGTACTTCACTGGGTCTATATTTTTTGCGATAAGACAGAACACCAGCAACAAGGCCAGGTACTTCTGACCCCTCCACATTTGTGTCAGCCTTGTTCCCACACCAGTCACTTATTTGCCTCCTCTACCTCCTCCTCCAATCCTGTCTAATCCCCAACAGCAGCAAGGCACATGGTCGCTCCCACTCCCCCTCCTTCCTATCACATTTCCATGTGCAGTTGGAGCTGATTGGCCTGGGATAGAGTAGCCACACAGGTGAGCCATTGCTAAAGTATATTAAGCAACATCCCGCTGGCTGTCGTCCCGCCAAATCCAACTGGACAAGGTGGTCAGCGACAATGTCTGCACCATAGTGGTTGTGCTGAACCTGGGGGAAATACCACTTTTTTTTTTAAAAGTACACTGAATTGCGCATGGTGCTGAAATGTCCAGGAGACTGTCCTTGCATTTCAGTCATTCTTATGTAGCAAGGAATGCTCTCCTGGACTTGCAGTGACAGAACTGACTGCTGTTACACCGCTTAATCCACGATATTCCAACTCACTGGAATTCAACATTGCACATGCTAAAGTGTCTGCATAAGAGTGGAAAGCCATTAATGATTTTGTCATGCACCAGACCTCCACAGTAGGAAGCATGTGTTCTTTTGAGGTCAGGTAGTGATGGCTCATCCAAGATGGCTGATGGTACTGAAGCCCTTTGAAGAGACCACAACTAGAGATGAGTGAAGTTTTGAAAAATTCGATTCAGACGCTTCGCCAAAGTGAATTAATTTGTCACTAAGCGCATTCAATCAGCTATATCACAGCTTGCAGTTAAATTGCAGGGAGAGTATATCTCGGTGTACATCACTGTGCATTGCAGCAAAAGCTAGTCCTTTGTGGTAGTTACTGTGACAGGCAGGTATCATACAGTATATAGATCACGTCAGGTTATTCACCCCAATTTGAAAATCAAGGCCTAATCAAATTGTCTATCTATTAAACAAGGTGACACCCCAATAACAGTAGAATGAGACCTCAATTTTGGAATCAGAGCCCAATAGAATTGTTTTTCTATTAATCACTGTTGACACCATTTAATTAGATAACTCTGTGACCGCGATTGATTCAAACTTCACTGTCTTCTAAGGATCCCTTGAGTCCTTCAGCTTCAGATTACAGTCTTTGCACTATCCCTACACTGTCCCTTTTACACTGGCAATTCAGTATTGTCTTTTTCTACAGATCTTCTGCACTACTATCCCTAGCGCAACAGCGCTTCAAGTCTACTGACACACATGCAGGAGGGGATAACGGCAGAAAATTAGCTAACACATCTTGCTGTTTGCTCAGTAGCTGTTGAGACCGATTAGAAGAAACGCCCATGGAGGAGGCTGAGGAGCTGCCACTGGAGGAGGAGGAGAAATTAGAGGTGGATGATGATGATGATGACAGTGACACTGGCCACGACACTGAATTGTCAGCTGGAAAGAACTGGCTGTTTGGGCACACTGGCCAGAATGGCAACCTGTATGCTTGCTTATGCACTGACAGGTGTATCATTCATATTAAGCAGTCTGATGATTACTGGATAGAAATGAATTTTGACCCTCGCTGTACAGACGTGCCTAAAAGTTTTGAGAATTACATAAATTGTGGAAATTGGAAAAGTTGCTGCTTAAGATTTTATAATAGCAATTTGCATATACTCCAGAATGTTATAAAGAGTGATCAGATGAATTGCATAGTCCTTCTTTGCCATGAAAATTAACTTAATCCCAAAAAAACCTTTCCACTGCATTTCATTGCTGTCATTAAAGGACCTGCTGAGATCATTTCAGTAATCGTCTTGTTAACTCAGGTGAGAATGTTAACGAACACAAGGCTGGAGATCATTATGTCAGGCTGACTGGGTTAAAATGGCAGACTTGACATGTTAAAAGGAGGGTGATGCTTGAAATCACTGTTCTTCTATTGTTAACCATGGTGACCTGCAAAGAAATGCGTGCAGCCATCATTGCATTGCATAAAAATGGCTTCACAGGCAAGGATATTGTGGCTACTAAGATTGCACCTCAATCAACAATTTATAGGATCATCAAGAACTTCAAGGAAAGAGGTTCAATTCTTGTTAAGAAGGCTTCAGGGCGTCCAAGAAAGTCCAGCAAGCGCCAGGATCGTTTCCTAAAGAGGATTCAGCTGCGGGATCGGAGTGCCATCAGTGCAGAGCTTGCTCGGGAATGGCAGCAGGCAGGTGTAAGCGCATCTGCACGCACAGTGAGGCGAAGACTTTTGGAAGATGGCCTGGTGTCAAGAAGGGCAGCAAAGAAACCACTTCTCTCCAAAAAAAACATCAAGGACAGATTGATCTTCTGCAGAAAGTTTGGTGAATGGACTGCTGAGGACTGGGGCATATTCTCCGATGAAGCCTCTTTCCGATTGTTTGGGGCATCTGGAAAAAGGCTTGTCCAGAGAAGAAAAGGTGAGTGCTACCATCAGTCCTGTGTCATGCCAACAGTAAAGCATCCTGAGACCATTCATGTGTGAGGTTGCTTCTCATCCAAGGGAGTGGGCTCACTCACAATTTTGCCCCAAAACACAGCCATGAATAAAGAATGGTACCAAAACACCCTCCAACAGCAACTTCTTCCAACAATCCAACAACAGTTTGGTGAAGAACAATGCATTTTCCAGCACGATGGAGCACCGTGCCATAAGGCAAAAGTGATAACTAAGTGGCTCGGGGACCAAAACGTTGACATTTTGGGTCCATGGCCTGGAAACTCCCCAGATATTAATCACATTGAGAACTTGTGGTCAATCCTCAAGAGGCGGGTGGACAAACAAAAAGCCACTAATTCTGACAAACTCCAAGAAATGATTATGAAAGAATGGGTTGCTATCAGTCAGGAATTGGCCCAGAAGTTGATTGAGAGCATGCCCAGTCGAATTGCAGAGGTCCTGAAAAAGAAGGGCCAACACTGCAAATGCTGACTCTTTGCATAAATGTCATGTAATTGTCGATAAAAGCCTTTGAAACATATGAAGTGTGTGTAATTATATTTCACTACATCACAGAAACAACTGAAACAAAGATCTAAAAGCAGTTTAGCAGCAAACATTGTGAAAACTAATATTTGTGTCATTCTCAAAACTTTTGGCCACGACTGTATAAGCATAGTGGTTATTTGTTTTCCTCCCTTCAGAAACACTTTATACGTGGCTTGTTGCAGCTTTAGGCGAGAAGACGACTGATACCAACATGACTGAAAAAGAGACCCCTCTCTGCCCCCCGCAGAGAGCACCCATCTCCTGCCACAAGCAACATAAGCCACAGCAGCCAGATACCCAGAGACGGACTGGGAACTTAAAGTGTCCTTAAAAAAAATAATGGCCCTGTTTTATAGTTGGGTCCAAATTGATGGAAGGTAGGTCCAACACAAGTAGGCGGGGCCAGAAATACCATATTGTGGCACATTATATTACTCTAACAGAGCCAAAAATCACAAAATACTGCCAGCAGCACAAAATAAATCCCCAAAAACTTCCACTGGTCAGCCCCATGGGCTTCGGCCGACCGGGATATTTCCATGTAAGGTCTATGGCCAATCTGCCCCTGCAGATACCTCCCGCCTCAATACCTACAGTAGGTTTAGTCCTACATAGACTCTGGCCTATCACAAGCTCATACCCTGTTCCCTGACCCCATTAACTTCTGGTCAGGCATACTAGAACAGTGTCCTGAAATGTCCTAAACTGTCCCAGTATGTGCACTGTCTTCTTTCAAAACATCACTTTTGTCAAAATGAAACCATCACAGTAGAGAACAGTGAGTCCTGTACTCCTGCCTAGGATGGTCCCTACCCACTTGCAAGATCTGCACTAACTGGCACTAGATGGCAGTCCTTTACTATATACAGTGGGATGCGAAAGTTTGGGCAACCTTGTTAATCGTCATGATTTTCCTGTATAAATCGTTTGTTGTTACAATAAAAAATGTCAGTTAAATATATCATATAGGAGACACACAGTGATATTTGAGAAGTGAAATGAAGTTTATTGGATTTACAGAAAGTGTGTTATAATTGTTTAAACAAAATTAGGCAGGTGCATAAATTTGGGCACCACAAAAAAGAAATTAAATCAATATTTAGTAGATCCTCCTTTTGCTGAAATTACAGCCTCTAAACGCTTCCGGTAGGTTCCAATGAGAGTCTGGATTCTGGTTGAAGGTATTTTGGACCATTCCTCTTTACAAAACATCTTTAGTTCATTCAGGTTTGATGGCTTCCGAGCATGGACAGCTCTCTTTAAGTCACACCACAGATTTTCAATTATATTCAGGTCTGGGGACTGAGATGGCCATTCCAGAACGTTGTACTTGTTCCTCTGCATAAATGCCTTAGTGGATTTTGAGCAGTGTTTAGGATCGTTGTCTTGTTGAAAGATCCAGCCCCTGCACAGCTTCAGCTTTGTCACTGATTCCTGGACATTGGTCTCCAGAATCTGCTGATACTGAGTGGAATCCATGCGTCCCTCAACTTTGACAAGATTCCCAGTCCCTGCACTGGCCACACAGCCCCACAGCATGATGGAACCACCACCATATTTTACTGTAGGTAGCAGGTGTATTTCTTGGAATGCTGTGTTCTTTTTTCTCCATGCATAACGCCCCTTGTTATGGCCAAATAAGTCAATTTTAGTTTCATCAGTCCACAGAACCTTATTCCAAAATGAAGCTGGATTGTCCAAATGAGCTTTAGCCCACCTCAAGCTGCACTTTTTGTGCTGTGGGCGGAGAAAAGGCTTCCTCTGCATCACTCTCGCATACATGGTTGAACCATGCACAGTGACTCCATTTGGAACAAGATGATGTTGTAGGTCTTTGGGGCTGGTCTGTGGGTTGACTCTGACTGTTCTCACCATTTGTCGCTTCTGTCTATCCGAGATTTTTCTTGGTCTGCCACTTCAAGCTTTAACTTGAACTGAGCCTGTGGTCTTCCATTTCCTCAATATGTTCCTAACTGTGGAAACAGACAGCTGAAATATCTGAGACAGCTTTCTGTATCCTTCCCCTAAACCATGATGGTGAACAATTTTTGTCTTCAGGTCATTTGAGATTAGTTTTGAGACCCCCATGTTGCTACTCTTCAGAGAAAATTAAAAGAGGAGGGAAACTTACAATTGACCCCCTTAAATACTCTTTCTCATAATTGGATTCACCTGTGTATGTAGGTCAGGGGTCACTGAGCTTACCAAGTCAATTTGAGTTCAAATAATTAGTTCTAAAGGTTTTGGAATCAATAAAATGACAACAGTGCCCAAATTTATGCACCTGCCTAATTTTGTTTAAACAATTATAGCACACTTTCTGTAAATCCAATAAACTTCATTTCACTTCTCAAATATCACTGTGTGTGTCTCCTATATGATATATTTAACTGACATTTTTTATCGCAACAACCAACGATTTATACAGGAAAAGCATGATGATTAACAAGGTTGCCCAAACTTTCGCATCCCACTGTATGTGCTGGGCCCGAATCAGGGAGCGGAACACAATAAAAGATGACTAGTGACAGAATGGCACAGTGAATAAAGGCCGAACTAGCAAACATGCCAAGTCGGGGTCAGTACCGGGAGAGTCCAAATCAGAATAAAAACCAGTAACAGTAACCAGGTCAAAACCAGGAGATCACATGAAATTCAAGGAATCAAACACAAGTCAGAGTCAGGAATCCAATAGCAACTTCACAGGAAGAAACACTAGTGTCGCAATCCAACAGATGAAACCAAACACAGACAACTTGTGGCCAGTAGGCTGCTTGTTTAAATAGGTAGCATTTCCTGGTAGCATTTCCAGCGTCACATTACTGATGACAACAGTGCACCTCTGATTGGCTAGCGCTTAGTGAACCAGGAACTCCAACTGTGGCAAATGAATAGATCTGCCCTTTCTGATGTTGCCCAATCTTGGCACTGTTGCTGTCAACTTGCCCGCCTACCATTATGGTCCCATCAAGGCATAATTTTTGGACGCTTGGTCCCCCAACAATTTTTTTTTATTCTATAACACCCTGTTAAGGGTTAAGAGATAACATATTTTCCTAAAAATTCTAGGAGACTAGAGGGTGTTATATACAAATTTCCAGGGCAATTGGTTCAGGTAGAATCGATTCCAGTCCGAAACAAACTTTTAAAAAAAATTGGCAAACAAAAAACTAATCTTAAAAGGTTTTCTCATTTCTACTAAAGGATGTTATGTATTAAGTTTCAGGACAATTGGAGTTACATCAATTTATGTAGAATTGATTTGGACACAACTCAAATAAAAAATTAAATGAAAAATTTGACGAATTGAACTTGAAACACATTTCAAGAAGTTTGCTCATCTTTAGAATACGGAGCTGCCAGTCTGAAGAAATTCTAGCAAAACAACTAGAACAATGAACAGGGATCTCTGTATCCATGTGAGGTGTAGTGATGGACGAACATCGGCCAGGACAGTTCGCGAACGCGATTGCACGAACGTGATCAATTGTTCGCAAACCGAACGTTTGCTGCGGGCCCCATTCACTTTAATGGCAGGCGAACCTGAAAAACCTTCAGCTCATATGTTCAGCCACCAAATACTTAGTAGAAGTGTACAAATAGTCCCACAACATGGACAGTGACATACTAGAGGGGGATCAATGACAAAAATTCCAACGTCCTGGACTCCAGGGTATTTGGCAACGAATCGCTGCACTACTAAGTTCAGGACGTGTGCCATGTGTGTTATTTTGCCCTGTTTCAGCACGCTCAGCAAATTGGCACCATTGTCGCGCACCATTTTACCAACTTTCAAATTGAGCGGGGTTAGCCACTGATCGGCCTGTAACCACAAAGCTGAAAGGAGTGCAGGACCGGTGTGGCTCTTGGCTTCAAGGCACAACACCCGCAGCACAGCATGGCAACGTCTCACATGGAACGTCAAATAGGTTCTGGGAAGCTTGGGGGGCTCAGCGGAAGAGGCTGTAGCAGTGGAAAAGGAGGAGTCAGCTGAGGAGGAGACGGAGGATGAAATAGGAAGAGGAGAAGAAGAAGAGTCAGGCCTGCATGCAGTCCGTGGCGGTAAGACCAAATCCACATGGGTGCCACGGGTTGCATGCTTGATGGCCGTCAGAAGGTTCACCCAGTTGGCAGTAAAAGTTATGTACCTTCCTGCAGTGTTTGCTAGACCACTTGTGTATCTTGGCACCAACACTGTGCCAGAGATACATTCACTTGACGCTTAACGTGGCCATATAGCTCTGGAATGCCCTTCTGGGAGAAATATTTCCTTCCGGGGACCTTACATCACGGTGTGCCAATGGCCACAAATTTTCTAAAGGTATCCGATCCACCAGTTTATATGGCAGTAGTTGGCGGGGTAGAAGTTCCGACAAGCCAACGGTCAGCCGTTGGGTTAGAGGATCATCCGGCGTCATCATCTTTTTTCGCTTGAACATTTTTTGGGCCACGTAAGCATGCCTTTTGCCAGATGAATGCAACAACGGCACGGTGGAAGGTGGAGTGGAGGACAAATGGGAGAAGAGAGGAGAAGGAGAAGAGGCAGGACGTGGAGCACCAGGAGTGTGTCTTTGTGGGTTCTGATGGTCTTGCTCCCACTGGGCTAGGTTATGGGAGGCCAGGTGTCTACTTAAGGTGGTCGTCCCTAGGTGAGTGCTAGGCTTACCGCGACTTATGTGTTGACAGTGCAGTACGCAGCCCTGCAGGGTGAGGCGAATGGTGAGGTCACAGGGGTAGTTACTAACCAAGGGTGGTTATGGTAGTCACAGTCTTTTATATACCCTGGGCAGGTGTACAGCAGTAATGGAGAGGCTGGCACAGGGGCACTCTCTGTATATAGGGAACAGGCCGGGTGGTAGGTGAGGTGCCCTGGATGTTGCAGGTTTTAATGTGCAAGATCCCTTTAAGTTTGTGACGCCAGTGCCGGTAACGGTGGCACACCGATTTATTGTACAAACCGGATTCCAAAAAAATTGGGACACTATACAAATAGTGAATAAAAACTGAATGCAATGATGTGGAGGTGCCAACTTCTAATATTTTATTCAGAATAGAACATAAATCACGGAACAAAAGTTTAAACTGAGAAAATGTACCGTTTTAAGGGAAAAATACGTTGAATCAGAATTTCATGGTGTCAACAAATCCCCAAAAAGTTGGGACAAGGCCATTTTCACCACTGTGTGGCATCTCCCCTTCTTCTTACAACACTCAACAGACGTCTGGGGACCAAGGAGACCAGTTTCTCAAGTTTAGAAATAGGAATGCTCTCCCATTCTTGTCTAATACAGGCCTCTAACTGTTCAATCGTCTTAGGCCTTCTTTGTTGCACCTTCCTCTTTATGATGCGCCAAATGTTCTCTATAGGTGAAAGATCTGGACTGCAGACTGGCCATTTCAGTACCCGGATCCTTCTCCTACGCAGCCATGATGTTGTGATTGATGCAGAATGTGGTCTGGCATTATCTTGTTGAAAAATGCAGGGTCTTCCCTGAAAGAGATGACGTCTGGATGGGAGCATATGTTGTTCTAGAACCTGAATATATTTTTCTGCATTGATGGTGCCTTTCCAGACATGCAAGCTGCCCATGCCACACACACTCATGCAACCCCATACCATCAGAGATGCAGGCTTCTGAACTGAGCGTTGATAACAACTTGGGTTGTCCTTGTCCTCTTTGGTCCGGATGACATGGCGTCCCAGATTTCCAAAAAGAACTTTGAATCGTGACTCAAATCATAATGAGGCGGCAAATCATAATGAGGTGGTTATTATGGGGGACTTCAACTACCCAGATATAGACTGGGAAACTGAAACTTGTATATCTCATAAAGGAAACAGGTTCTTGGCAATAACTAAAGACAATTACCTCTCCCAACTGGTTCAGGACCCGACTAGAGGGACGGCCATACTGGACTTAGTATTAACCAATAGGCCTGACAGAACAACAGACGTGCAGGTTGGGGGACACCTGGGAAATAGTGACCACAAAGTAATAACCTTCCAATTATTATTCAAATGAGTGTTTCTACAGGGAGGAACAAAAATACCAAACTTCAAAAAAGCTAAATTTAGCCAACTAAGAGAGGCCATAGGCCTAACTAAATGGGATAAAGTCCTCACAAATAAAAATACAGCCACAAAATGGGATATCTTTAAAAGCATCCTAAAATCTCATTGTGAGAGGTACATACCGTATGGGAATAAAAGGTTAAGGAACAAAAAGAAACCAATGTGGATAAACAGAACTGTAAAGAAAGCAATAAATGACAAAAAGAAAGCATATAAAACACTAAAACAGGAGGGTAGCACGGAAGCACTGAAAAACTATAAGGAAAAAAATAGAACATGCAAAAAACAAATAAAAGCGGCCAAACTAGAGACTGAGAGATTAATTGCCAAAGAGAGTAAAACTAACCCTAAAATGTTCTTCAATTATATAAATGTTAAAAAGTATAAATCTGAAGGTGTCGGCCCGTTAAAGAGTAAGGAGGGGGAAGTCGCAGAGAGCGACGAGGAGAAAGCAAAGCTGTTAAATATTTTTTTCTCCAATGTATTCACTGAGGAAAATAAACTGTCAGATGACATGCCGAATGTTGAAATAAATTCCCTATTAAAAGTGTCCTGTCTGACCCAGGAAGAAGTGCAACAGCGACTTAGAAAGATTAAAATAGACAAATCGCCAGGACCGGATGGCATACACCCCCGTATCCTAAGGGAATTAAGTAATGTCATAGCCAGACCCTTATTTCTGATATTTGCAGATTCTATATTGACAGGGAATGTCCCACAGGATTGGCGCATGGCAAATGTGGTGCCAATATTCAAAAAGGGTCCAAAAACAGAGCCTGGAAACTATAGGCCGGTAAGTTTGACATCTGTTGTGGGTAAACTGTTTGAAGGTTTTCTGAGAGATGCTATGTTAGAGCATCTTAACGGAAATAAGCAAATAACGCCATATCAGCATGGCTTTGTGAGGGATCGATCATGTCAAACAAATTTAATCAGTTTCTATGAGGAGGTAAGTTCTAGACTTGACAGCGGCGAATCAATGGATGTGGTGTATCTGGACTTCTCCAAGGCATTTGACACTGTACCACATAAAAGGTTAGTATATAAAATGAGAATGCTCGGACTGGGAGAAAACATCTGTAAGTGGGTAAGTAACTGGCTCAGTGATAGAAAACAGAGGGTGGTTATTAATGGTAAATACTCAGATTGGGTCACTGTCACTAGTGGGGTACCTCAGGGATCAGTATTAGGCCCTATTCTCTTCAATATATTTATTAATGATCTTGTAGAAGGCTTGCATAGTAAAATATCAATTTTTGCAGATGACACTAAACTGTGTAAAGTAATTAACACTGAAGAGGACAGTATACTACTACAGAGGGATCTGGATAGACTGGAGGCTTGGGCAGAGAAGTGGCAGATGAGGTTTAACACTGACAAATGTAAAGTTATGCACATGGGAAGGAATAATGCAAGTCACCCGTACTTATTAAATGCTAAAACACTCGGTAACACTGACATGGAAAAAGATCTAGGAATT
This sequence comes from Bufo gargarizans, assembly GCF_014858855.1. Lineage (NCBI taxonomy): Eukaryota > Metazoa > Chordata > Amphibia > Anura > Bufonidae > Bufo > Bufo gargarizans. The sequence continues at coordinate 123,989,356 of NC_058088.1, forward strand.
TTAATAAACAGCAAACTAAGCTGCAAAAACCAGTGTCAGGCAGCTGCTGCCAAGGCCAATAAGATAATGGGTTGCATCAAAAGGGGCATAGATGCCCGTGATGAGAACATAGTCCTACCACTTTACAAATCATTAGTCAGACCACACATGGAGTACTGTGTACAGTTCTGGGCTCCAGTGAACAAAGCAGACATAGCAGAGCCAGAGAGGGTCCAGAGGAGGGCAACTAAAGTAATAACTGGAATGGGGCAACAACAGTACCCTGAAAGATTATCAAAATTAGGGTTATTCACTTTAGAAAAAAGACGACTGAGAGGAGATCTAATTAATATGTATAAATATATCAGGGGTCAGTACAGAGATCTATCCCGTCATCTATTTATTCCCAGGACGGTGACTGTGACGAGGGGACATCCTCTGTGTCTGGAGGAAAGAAGGTTTGTACACAAACATAGAAGAGGATTCTTTACGGTAAGAGCAGTGAGACTATGGAACTCTCTGCCTGAGGAGGTGGTGATGGTGAGTACAATAAAGGAATTCAAAAGGGGCCTGGATGTATTTCTGGAGCGTAATAATATTACAGGCTATAGCTACTAGAGAGATATCGTTGATCCAGGGATTTATTCTGATTGCCTGATTGGAGTCGGGAAGGAATTTTTATTCCCCTAAAGTGAGGAAAATTGGCTTCTACCTCACAGGGGTTTTTTGCCTTCCTCTGGATCAACTTGCAGGATGACAGGCCGAACTGGATGGACAAATGTCTTTTTTCGGCCTTATGTACTATGTTACTATGTTACTACTATGTTACTCGTCTGATCACAGAATAGTCGTCTATTTTGCCACACTCCATTTTAAATGTTCCCTGGCCCAGTGAAAACGCCTGAGTTTGTGGTTCTTGCTTAAATTTGGTTTCTTCTTTGCACTGTAGAGTTTCAGCTGGCAACGGCGGATGGCACGGTGGATTGTGTTCACTGACAATGGTTTCTGGAAGTATTCCTGAGCCCATTCTGTGATTTCCTTTACAGTAGCATTCCTGTTTGTGGTGCAGTGCCGTTTAAGGGCCCAGAGATCACGGGCATCCAGTATGGTTTTACGGCCTTGACCCTTACGCACAGAGATTGTTCCAGATTCTCTGAATCTTCGGATGATGTTATGCACAGTTGATGATGATAGATGCAAAGTCTTTGCAATTTTTCGCTGGGTAACACCTTTCTGATAGTGTTCCACTATCTTTCTGTGCAACATTGTGGGAATTGGTGATCCTCTACCCATCTTGGCTTCTGAGACACGCTGCCAATCTGAGAAGCTCTTTTTATACCCAATCATGTTGCCAATTGACCTAATTAGTGTAAATTGGCCTTCCAGCTCTTCGTTATGCTCAAATTTACTTTTAACAGCCTCTTATTGCTACTTGTCCCAACTTTTTGGGGATTTGTTGACACTGTGAAAATTTGAATCAACATATTTCTCCTTTATAATGATACATTTACTCGGATTAAACGTTTGATCTGTCATCTGCGTTCTATTACAAATAGAATATTGACATTTGCCATCTCCACATCATTGCATTCAGTTTTTATTCACAATTTGTTTAGTGTCCCAACTTTTTGGGAATCCGGTTTGTAGTAACAATTGAGGAACACAATGTTGTAGTGAACCAGAACTTCATTTATTGAAACAGTTCAACTATTTACAGTCTTTGGTCAGTTCCACATGTAAGCAGGTTGTAACAGGCAGGCTTAATATAAAAACGGCAGGCAATGTCTTTGCAAGATACTCAGAGGGAATAACACTTAAAGATCAGGCTGCACTTTTCCTTAGATTCCTGTCTGTCTTTCTCCAAGGCCCGTATGCCCTATAGCTGGCTTTATCCTTGGGTAGGGAAAACTTCCTCTGGTATATATATATATATATATATATATATATATATATCCTTGCTGTAGAATATCCTTCTGCCCTTCAGCTCTCTGTTTAGCTGGGAATACACTTGCACATTTAAGGGAACTTGGTTTTCTCAGGAGGTAACCTCTTCTCCTGGTGGCAAGCTAGAAGCCTGGGCTATCATGCTGCATGTCAGAAGCTCCACTTCAGCTGCTACCTAGCTAAAGTCCACATTGACTTCTGACTCTACATAGACTTTCCCTGAACAGGACCTGACTATATATACTAAGTGTTCCCTAGCTCCCTCTACTGTCTAGGAGGAGGAACTACACCCTAACAGGCCTGATACACAGATAACAGGAAAAATACACATAAAAACATTATATAATATACATTGATTCTGTCCCACAGAAGGAGGGGAACAACGTGGCCTAATTGCCTCTTGTGTAGTGGCCACATTTACCTAGTGGGACACTACAACAGCACAGGCTGCAGATGGCAACACTATTGTCAGCAGCTGACACTTTAAAAAAAAAGCCCACACTGTGGAGCCATGTGCCAGTGCCCTGGGAGCACCAGATGTGACCATGCATGGTGGATGGCTCTTTACAGATACATTGGCAGTCTGCTTTTTGCCTCCTGTGCACTGTAAGTTCTGCCTGTTTCTCCTCCTTCTCCTCCTTCTCCTCCTTCTCCTCCCTATCTGCTCCTCCGTCTCACCCTCTAAACTCCCCTCCTCTTCCCCTCTTGTGGGCACCCATGTTATGTCCATAGACACATCATCATCGTCTCTTTCACCACCACTGACATTAAAGATCTTGGAGTAGGCAGCAACAGCGGGGACCACCCTACTACCCTCCTTGGGCTGATCTGGGTACTGTCATCAGACTGCTGGGTGGCAACTGTTGATACCTCCTCTTCCTGATCCGATGCTAAGAATAGCTGTGCATCGATAAGGTCTTGTAATGGATGGGAAAATAATTCCTCTGACAGAGGGGGATATGGTGGTGGTGTCTTTTGGGGTGCACACAGCAGAGAGTGAAGAGGGTGCAGATAGAGAGTATGAGGAGGGTGCCGAAGCGGAAGGCTGAATGAGCCACTCAACCAAGTCTGGTGCATCCTTTGATGTAATCGCACGCACCTTCTGCAACTTCCCACTTAGGCTCCGGCCTGGTGCACCTGCCCGACCCCTACCACCCCTGCGCACCGGCCTGACTCTTTCCCTGCCTGTCATTTTCAAAATGACCCTGTGAAAGAAGTCCTTATATAAGAGAAGTATTTGTGTAAGAAGGTATATCACACCCCTGCTTAAATCAATATTTTTTTTTTTGTGGGCAACTGGTATCACACCAGTAGAATTTATTTGTTCCAATAGCGTTTGGCACTCTGTGTAGCTGCAGTATCGCAGCAGAACTGCACACAACTGCTGCACAAAACAAATGCACCATAATATACTTTCTATGTTAGAAAGTATATTATAAGTATATTACACCCCTCGGTAAGTCACACCTATCGATAGCACACCTTTACCAGTCCTTAAAAGGACTTTTGTGGCCCTATTAGCTAACGTTTGGTGTCCCTAACAGTCTGTCCCTGCTCCACACAGCAACCTCTCAGTGCAATGGCAAAAGACTGAATGTAACATGGCGGCCAGATTGGGTTTATTTATATGGTAGGGGGTATGTCCGTGTGCTGAAACATCTCAATTGGCTGTCCTGTACCACCTGATGGATGTGTCATGGGTCAAAGTTCTTCACAATGTAAAAGAATATGGTGCCGGCGGACATCGCCATATGTTTGCAAATTCAGCGAACAAAGTTCACTGCAAAACGACCGCCGGGCGAACCACAAGGCCATCTTTAATGAGTTGCAGGCAGGGCAATTGTTAGGGCGGGGCAGACTGGGCAATCACCCAGGGCCCCTACTGTCTAAGGGCCCCCAGCTTCAGTGCTGCTATTTAGCTGAATATCCGTGGAAGCGAGTGGAAAAACAGCTGAAAAGCTGCACTTTACAATGCAGTGTAAGGTCCTCCTTGCACATATAAAACTAATTATTACCACAGTGCTGCTCTGCAAATTGACAGCTCTGGGCACCAGCAGAACCCTTCTACTGGAGTTGTAGTACCTGCAATGATGTCAAGTGCAGGAGGCGGAGCTCAGCAGAGAAGAGATTATGAAGGACCTTTGATGACATCACTGTCATGTAATCAGAACAGGAGGCAGAGCTCAGCAGAGAAGTAATAGATAAGAACACCAGTGATCACAACATGGGAAGAAGTGGAGGATGAATTCAATGTAAGTGCCAGGGAAATGCTGGGAGTTGTAGTCATCTACTCTTATACCTCCTGTTATGTAATATAGTACATTACAAGAGGAGGTATGAGGAGAGGACTACAACTCCCAGCATTAGTAACTTCCTCGTCCACCACCTCCTCTTCCACTTCCTCACTCTGCTCATCCTCCTGACTTGTTGACCTAACCACACCCTCAGTGATTGACAACTGTGTCTCATCCTCCTTATCAACCTCTTGAGACAGTAATTGCCGTTAACTTATTGGCAACTGTATCTCATCATCATCCACCGCAGCGGACACCATCTACGGAAAAAGTACACTGAATTTCACAGATATTTTTTGGATGTGCACAAGTTACAGTGGAAGATGTGGCACTGGTAATGTCACTGTCTATTGAAAAAGTACACTGTATGTCACAGATACATTTATTAAACGCACATGTTACACTGCAGATGCTGCACAGCTAATGTCACTGTCCGCAGCAATCCGTGAGTTGAACGCATTGCACCCGCACTGAATCAGGACCCATTCATTTCTATGGGGCTGTTCACATGAGCAGTGATTTTCACGCAAGCTCTATTCTGTGCATCTTTTAAAGCAGCGCAGGCTCCATAGAAGTGAATGGGGCTGCGTGAAAATCGCAAGCATCAGCAAGCAAGTGCGGATGTGGTGCGATTTTCACACACGGTTGCTAGGTGAAGATCGGGATGGGGACCCGATCTTTATTATTTTCCCTTGTAACATGGTTATAAGGGAAAATAATAGCATTCTGAATACAGAATGCATAGTACAATAGGGATGGAGGGGTTAAAAAAATAAATAATATGAATACTTCATACTTCTTCAGATGAGATGAGGGAATTGAGGCTGGAAACATGAGAGGCATGCAGGGCTGAAAGATCATAAACCAGCCTCTCCTTTTTGCTGAATTTACCTATGACTACCCCCACCGGGTTGACTCGCCAGTGGTCGAACAGGGAACCGAAAAGGGGCCTATGAGGAACCCTTTCTCTAATTCAGCCTCTATCAACCTGTCCACTTTTGTGGGGACTATCACCGCAGACTGCAAGTGTTTACACTCATTCGTGGCTTCAGGCAGCGCAATTAGACCTGTGTGGAAACCTGCTTCAAAACCTGCGACCAGGAAATCAACAAATCCAGTGTTATGATGGCCTTGGAGGCCCAAGTGTAAATAAGCAGTATCAATGACGCTGATGCACATTCTATCATACTTTAATGGACAGGCCAATTTTGGATGCGCTCTGAAGCAACTGGAGGATACATGGAGCAGATGGCATTGACTGTAGCGGCAAGTGGAAAAGTTGAAGTTATTGCAGATTTGGGATCGACCTAAATACTTGATGGGGCGACCTAGCTTATCCACCGTGCCAGTGTTGCTGTGAGTACTCGATGGACCTGCCGGTGACACCTTAGAACTACCGTCCGGTCCAGCATTGGCATTGTGGCACCATTCTGACGTGTGGAAAATAGACTGGCACAGTGCGCATGACAGGGCTTCGAGACCAGCAAAGTGCCTGCAAAAAGATTTTGGTATCAATGTTGGCCCAATTCGTGGTGAACTGGTACTGACTAAGAGCAGCTGCTGCTTTTGCTGCAAAAGATCGATGAGAATCATAGAACGTAGCGCCACCATATTTGTGATTTTATAGAGCTAAAGATCTAACTCTTCCCTCTTATCTGGACGGACAGAGCATACCTTACTTCCCTGTATAGGCTGAACACCAGTACAAACTCTGGGATGGTTAGCTTCCTGTTGAGCTTATGGTCCCGACCTTTGAGAACCACCGAGACGTCACCGCAAGCGATTACCTTGTTCTCGGTGAGATCTTGCGTGGCTATCAAGAGGGAGACGAGATTCACGTCTCTGCCCTCAAGGATATCTTTTTTTAATGGTGGCCACAATGAAATGTGCTGGAGTGATATTAGGCATGGGTGACGTTGTACCTGAACAACCGGCAGGGGACGTTGTACCTGAACAACCGTCAGCGGACGTTGAGGCGACGGGTACTTCCCGTGCCAACACAGAGGCTGCTGCGCCTTGAGACTCCACAACCTTCAATCTTGCCTGAATGTTGGTGACTGAAGAAGTCAAGGTATTAATTATAGCGTGTAACTGCGTAAAGGAAGTGTGGATGGTATTCATCGAGACCTCCTCATGGCTAGAGGCGGTTGACTCCATCACGAGTAACCGGTATAGTTCTGCTTTTCTTGCAGTAGCCGGAAAGGGGATGCCCCTCCTGGTCAGTTCTGAAACAAGCTTGGGGATGGTCCAGTTATGAAGCAATGGAATGCTGTCACACGCTGACATCCTGGTGGCTTCCCCATTCACAGACGCATCCTCAATGTTGGACATACAGGATGTGACATGTTGCAACTGCAGATGACAAGCAAACATGTTAACAGCACTGGCATGGGTGCGAGAGGAACAAGCGATGCTGTGCCACCCACCACCGTGAACCCGATTGGGTGGCCGGGAGGCATAGGAGGAGGCCGTGGACGGCTCAGTTGCAGGGCAACCGAGACAACACCTGCAACCTAGCGAACTAAGCATGCAGGGACCATGCAACGTGTTTTTTTTTTCTCTTTGGATGGGCCTGTGCCTGTGACGTGCTGAGGAAGCCCGTGAGGGGTGAACATGTTCATGACCCCAGGTGACTGCGTGCTCTGCAAAATAACAAATGTGGAACGGATCGCCAAACCTGAATGACGTGTTAGGTATGCAATCTTTCGTTCAATGCTGGCAAACATGGCTTACCAAGGTAACGCACCGATAACAGCCTGAGGGGCGTCAAACAGCAAACCCTGAGACGTTATGAGGAACCCATGTGTAACATTAGCCATGCATGTGCAACCCGAGAGCTCTGGAGTTACCGATTACCTTAAGATGCACCTGTAACTATACAGGTCATCTAAAAAAATGAGCATATTGTGATAAAGTTCATTATTTTCTGTAATGTACTGATAAACATTAGACTTTCATATATTTTAGATTCATTACACACCAACTGAAGTAGTTCAAGCCTTTTATTGTTTTAATATTGATGATTTTGGCATACAGCTCATGAAAACCCAAATTTCCTATCTAAAAAAATTAGCATATTTCATCCGACCAATAAAAGAAAAGTGTTTTTAATACAAAAAAAGTCAACCTTTAAATAATTATGTTCAGTTATGCACTCAATACTTGGTCGGGAATCCTTTTGCAGAAATGACTGCTTCAATGCGGCGTGGCATGGAGGCAATCAGCCTGTGGAATTGCTGCTGAGGCGTTATGGAGGCCCAGGATGCTTCGATAGCGGCCTTAAGCTCATCCAGAGTGTTGGGTCTTGCGTCTCTCAACTTTCTCTTCCCAATATCCCACAGATTCTCTATGGGGTTCAGGTCAGGAGAGTTGGCAGGCCAATTGAGCACAGTAATACCATGGTCAGTAAACCATTTACCAGTGGTTTTGGCACTGTGAGCAGGTGCCAGGTTGTGCTGAAAAATGAAATATTCATCTCCATAAAGCTTTTCAGCAGATGGAAGCATGAAGTGCTCCAAAATCTCCTGATAGCTAGCTGCATTGACCCTGCCCTTGATAAAACACAGTGGACCAACACCAGCAGCTGACATGGCACCCCAGACCATCACTGACTGTGGGTACTTGACACTGGACTTCAGGCATTTTGGCATTTCCCTCTCCCCAGTCTTCCTCCAGACTCTGGCACCTTGATTTCCGAATAACATGCAAAATTTGCTTTCATCCGAAAAAAGTACTTTGGACCACTGAGCAACAGTCCAGTGCTGCTTCTCTGTAGCCCAGGTCAGGCGCTTCTGCCGCTGTTTCTGGTTCAAAAGTGGCTTGACCTGGGGAATGCGGCACCTGTAGCCCATTTCCTGCACACGCCTGTACACGGTGGCTCTGGATGTTTCTACTCCAGACTCAGTCCACTGCTTCCGCAGGTCCCCCAAGGTCTGGAATCGGTCCTTCTCCACAATCTTCCTCAGGGTACGGTCACCTCTTCTCGTTGTGCAGCGTTTTCTGCCACACTTTTTCCTTCCCACAGACTTCCCACTGAGGTGCCTTGATACAGCACTCTGGGAACAGCCTATTCGTTCAGAAATTTCTTTCTGTGTCTTACCCTCTTGCTTGAGGGTGTCAATGATGGCCTTCTGGACAGCAGTCAGGTCGGCAGTCTTACCCATGATTGCGGTTTTGAGTAATGAACCAGGCTGGGAGTTTTTAAAAGCCTCAGGAATCTTTTGCAGGTGTTTAGAGCTAATTAGTTGATTCAGATGATTAGGTTAATAGCTCGTTTAGAGAACCTTTTCATGATATGCAAATTTTTTTAGATAGGAATTTGGGGTTTTCATGAGCTGTATGCCAAAATCATCAATATTAAAACAATAAAAGGCTTGAACTACTTCAGTTGGTGTGTAATGAATCTAAAATATATGAAAGTCTAATGTTTATCAGTACATTACAGAAAATAATGAACTTTATCACAATATGCTAATTTTTTTAGAAGGACCTGTATATACTGTATATATATATATATATATTTTACCTTCAGCCTGCGCCCACACTATACAGGATGACAGCTAGTTGAAAAGGACAACTGAAAGGTGCACTATGAATACCCCAACTGATTAAAGGTAAAGTGCAGCTTCTGAGATCAGTGAAAGAACGGTTGATGGCAGGCAGTGGTGGCTAGGAGATAACACCTGACAAACTGCCAGCCCCTGCTGAGTGGTAGGGGGCCACAGGTTATTACTCAGGAGTGGGCCGTAGTGCATGTAACCTCCCCATGTAAGCGACTGCATCGTTTAGATGCCTGCCAAGCACAAATTGACAGAAAACGTAGTAGCAGAGCGCATGGTGGCATAACCCATAGGGGCAGGCCACAAATCACCATGAATATGTCTGATGCATGCACAAACTTTAGCAGCAAACACATGCCCCCCAGCACATGTGTAAAACATTGTCACTGACTGCAGCGTAGCATCTTGAACTCGCTTCAACTCAAAGCATCCGCACAGTTATACTGGAATGCGCAATCCACTTGTGCCCCCAGTGCACAGCACAAGTAGACCGCACAGTGCCGCAAAAAACAAATATCATACAGCAAGAATCAGCGCATGATACCGTATAGTGGAGAACCCTTCACCACCACCCTTGCGTGAGGCACGGCGCCCTGTGCGAAAAACGCACCAATGAGAAAATTGTGACTGAGTCTCACTGACACTTGCATCCTAGTCGCACTGCCGTGTGGGTAACCAAAGCGTAGGCTACTGGGCAGACCGCTCCGGTCGGCACGCCACGCCTCCTTACCAAAGTGGATGGGCTGCACGAGCTGGGACGAACTCCATAGCGGACTCCTCGCTGCTGGCTGGGACAGATCCTGCAGAGGTAGGAGACTCACTCGTGCTGACTCAGAACCAAACAGGATATGTTGCAATGAAACGTTAGCATCAGAAGGAGGCACTAGCTGGGTATAAGTGAGCTGTCGGGGCCCCTCCCACAAATACAGGTTTATGTTTTATTTTTTCATTTTTTTTCATTTACAGAATCAACTGGATGTAACTGTGTTGCTAGTACATTATTACAAGATAATCAATAAAAAAATGATTTTGCCCAGGGCCACATTTTGTCTAAAATCGCCCCTGGGTACAGAGCTGGTTTGTAATGATTAAGGACATGTAGTTTGTCCAAAATGCGTTTACAGTCGGGGTGCCTTGATTACTTGTATGTGCTTGATATGCTTAACCACCTCCCGTCCACCCATAGACTATAAACGTCCGGGAGGTGGTTCTCTATCTCCTAATGTAACGTTTTAAAACGTCCTTTCAGAGATCACAGCTGCACTCTAATCGTGCAGCTGCTGATCGGGTTGCCCGCTGTCAGTGACAGCAGGGCAACCCTTAGAGAAGGCAGGGACAGCCTCAATCAGCCCTGCACTGAGGCTGTACAGCGCTGTATTGCGCTGTATTGCGCTGTACAGCCTCTCTGGGGGGTGCATTTCTTTTTTAACTGAGAAATCAACAGTGAAAAAAATAAATAAATAAAATGACCTTATGGGGGACGCAAAGTGTAAAATGAAAAAAATTAAAAAATAAAGTGTTAAAATAAATAAAAAAAAAGGTTTCACATGTAAAAAATAATAATTCCCCATGTAAGGAATAAAAAAATATATATAAAAAATTGAAAAAAAATTAATAAAATAGACATATTTGGTATTGTCACGTCCATGACGGTCGGCTCTATAAATATATCACATGATCGACCCAGTCTGATAAACACCATAAAAAAATATTTAAAATGTGCAAAAAAAAAAAAGCCATTTTTGTCACCTTACATCACAAAAAGTGCAACACTAAGTGATCAAAAAGGCGAATGTCTCTCAAAATGGTACCAATAAAACCATCACCTCATCCCACAAAAAATGAGCCACTACATAAGAAAATCGCTCAAAAAATAAAAAACCTATACCTCAGAACATTGAGACACTAAAACATCTTTTTTTGGTTTAAAAAATGCTATTATTGTGTTAAAGTGAAATAAATGTAAAAAAGTATACTTATTAGGTATCGCCGCGTCCGTAACAACCAGCTCTATAAAAATATCACATGACCTAACCTCTCGGGTGAACATCGTAAAAAAATAAAAAATGTGCAAAAAAAAAAGCCATTTTTGTCACCTTACATCACAACTAGAGTTGAGCGAACACCTGGATGTTCGGGTTCGAGAAGTTCGGCCGAACATCCCGGAAATGTTCGGGTTCGGGATCCGAACCCGATCCGAACTTCGTCCCGAACCCGAACCCCATTGAAGTCAATGGGGACCCGAACTTTTCGGCACTAAAAAGGCTGTAAAACAGCCCAGGAAAGAGCTAGAGGGCTGCAAAAGGCAGCAACATGTAGGTAAATCCCCTGCAAACAAATGTGGATAGGGAAATGAATTAAAATAAAAATTAAATAAATAAAAATTAACCAAAATCAATTGGAGAGAGGTTCCATAGCAGAGAATCTGGCTTCCCGTCACCCACCACTGGAACAGTCCATTCTCAGATATTTAGGCCCCGGCACCCAGGCAGAGGAGAGAGGTCCCGTAACAGAGAATCTGTCTTCATGTCAGCAGAGAATTAGTCTGCATGTCATAGCAGAGAATGAGGCTTCACGTCAGCCACCACTGCAACAGTCCATTGGCATATATTTAGGCCCAGCACCCAGGCAGAGGAGGGAGGTCCCGTAACAGAGAATCTGTCTTCATGTCAGCAGAGAATTAGTCTGCATGTCATAGCAGAGAATGAGGCTTCACGTCAGCCACCACTGCAACAGTCCATTGGCATATATTTAGGCCCAGCACACACACAGGCAGAGGAGAGAGGTCCCGTAACAGACAATCTGGCTTCATGTCAGCAGAGAATTAGTCTGCATGTCATAGCAGAGAATGAGGCTTCACGTCAGCCACCACTGCAACAGTCCATTGGCATATATTTAGGCCCAGCACACACACAGGCAGAGGAGAGAGGTCCCGTAACAGAGAATCTGTCTTCATGTCAGCAGAGAATTAGTCTGCATGTCATAGCAGAGAATGAGGCTTCACGTCAGCCACCACTGCAACAGTCCATTGGCATATATTTAGGCCCAGCACACACACAGGCAGAGGAGAGAGGTCCCGTAACAGAGAATCTGTCTTCATGTCAGCAGAGAATCAGTCTTCATATCATAGCAGAGAATCAGGCTTCACGTCACCCACCACTGTAAGAGTCAATTTTCATAAATTTAGGCCCAGAACCCAGGCAGAGGAGAAAGGTCCCGTAACAGACAATCTGGCTTCATGTCAGCAGAGAATCAGTCTTCATATCATAGCAGAGAATCAGGCTTCACGTCACCCACCACTGTAAGAGTCAATTTTCATAAATTTAGGCCCAGAACCCAGGCAGAGGAGAAAGGTCCCGTAACAGACAATCTGGCTTCATGTCAGCAGAGAATCAGTCTTCATATCATAGCAGAGAATCAGGCTTCACGTCACCCACCACTGTAAGAGTCAATTTTCATAAATTTAGGCCCAGAACCCAGGCAGAGGAGAAAGGTCCCGTAACAGACAATCTGGCTTCATGTCAGCAGAGAATCAGTCTTCATATCATAGCAGAGAATCAGGCTTCACGTCACCCACCACTGTAAGAGTCAATTTTCATAAATTTAGGCCCAGAACCCAGGCAGAGGAGAAAGGTCCCGTAACAGACAATCTGGCTTCATGTCAGCAGAGAATCAGTCTTCATATCATAGCAGAGAATCAGGCTTCACGTCACCCACCACTGTAAGAGTCAATTTTCATAAATTTAGGCCCAGAACCCAGGCAGAGGAGAAAGGTCCCGTAACAGACAATCTGGCTTCATGTCAGCAGAGAATCAGTCTTCATATCATAGCAGAGAATCAGGCTTCACGTCACCCACCACTGTAAGAGTCAATTTTCATAAATTTAGGCCCAGAACCCAGGCAGAGGAGAAAGGTCCCGTAACAGACAATCTGGCTTCATGTCAGCAGAGAATCAGTCTTCATATCATAGCAGAGAATCAGGCTTCACGTCACCCACCACTGTAAGAGTCAATTTTCATAAATTTAGGCCCAGAACCCAGGTAGAGGAGAAAGGTCTCGTAACAGACAATCTGGCTTCATGACAGCAGAGAATCAGTCTGCATGTCATAGCAGAGAATCAGGCTTCACGTCAGCCACCACTGCAACAGTCCATTGTCATAAATTTAGGCCCAGCACCCAGGCAGAGGAGAGAGGTCCCGTAACAGAGGATCTGGCTTCATGTCAGCAGAGAATCAGTCTGCATGTCATAGCAGAGAATGAGGCTTCACGTCAGCCACCACTGCAACAGTCCATTGGCATATATTTAGGCCCAGCACACACACAGGCAGAGGAGAGAGGTCCCGTAACAGACAATCTGGCTTCATGTCAGCAGAGAATTAGTCTGCATGTCATAGCAGAGAATGAGGCTTCACGTCACCCACCACTGCAACAGTCCATTGGCATATATTCAGGCCCAGCACCCAGGCAGAGGAGAGAGGTCCCGTAACAGAGGATCTGGCTTCATGTCAGCAGAGAATCAGTCTGCATGTCATAGCAGAGAATCAGGCTTCACGTCAGCCACCACTGCAACAGTCCATTGTCATAAATTTAGGCCCAGCACCCAGGCAGAGGAGAGAGGTCCCGTAACAGAGGATCTGGCTTCATGTCAGCAGAGAATCAGTCTGCATGTCATAGCAGAGAATCAGGCTTCACGTCAGCCACCACTGCAACAGTCCATTGTCATAAATTTAGGCCCAGCACCCAGGCAGAGGAGAGAGGTCCCGTAACAGACAATCTGGCTTCATGTCAGCAGAGAATTAGTCTGCATGTCATAGCAGAGAATCAGGCTTCATGTCAGCCACCACTGCAACAGTCCATTGGCATATATTTAGGCCTAGCACACAGGCAGAGGAGAGGTTCATTCAACTTTGGGTAGCATCGCAATATAATGGTAAAATGAAAATAAAAATAGGATTGAATGAGGAAGTGCCCTGGAGTCCAATAATATATGGTTATGGGGAGGTAGTTAATGTCTAATCTGGACAAGGGACGGACAGGTCCTGTGGGATCCATGCCTGGTTCATTTTTATGAACGTCAGCTTGTCCACATTGGCTGTAGACAGGCGGCTGCGTTTGTCTGTAATGACGCCCCCTGCCGTGCTGAATACACGTTCAGACAAAACGCTGGCTGCCGGGCAGGCCAGCACCTCCAAGGCATAAAAGGCTAGCTCTGGCCACGTGGACAATTTAGAGACCCAGAAGTTGAATGGGGCCGAACCATCAGTCAGTACGTGGAGGGGTGTGCACACGTACTGTTCCACCATGTTAGTGAAATGTTGCCTCCTGCTAACACGTTGCGTATCAGGTGGTGGTGCAGTTAGCTGTGGCGTGTTGACAAAAGTTTTCCACATCTCTGCCATGCTAACCCTGCCCTCAGAGGAGCTGGCCGTGACACAGCTGCCTTGGCGACCTCTTGCTCCTCCTCTGCCTTGGCCTTGGGCTTCCACTTGTTCCCCTGTGACATTTGGGAATGCTCTCAGTAGCGCGTCTACCAACGTGCGCTTGTACTCGCGCATCTTCCTATCACGCTCCAGTGCAGGAAGTAAGGTGGGCACATTGTCTTTGTAGCGTGGATCCAGCAGGGTGGCAACCCAGTAGTCCGCACAGGTTAAAATGTGGGCAACTCTGCTGTCGTTGCGCAGGCACTGCAGCATGTAGTCGCTCATGTGTGCCAGGCTGCCCAGGGGTAAGGACAAGCTGTCCTCTGTGGGAGGCGTATCGTCATCGTCCTGCCTTTCCCCCCAGCCACGCACCAGTGATGGACCCGAGCTGCGTTGGGTGCCACCCCGCTGTGACCATGCTTCATCCTCATCCTCCTCCACCTCCTCCTCATCCTCGTCCTCCTCGTCCTCCAGTAGTGGGCCCTGGCTGGCCACATTTGTACCTGGCCTCTGCTGTTGCAAAAAACCTCCCTCTGAGTCACTTCGAAGAGACTGGCCTGAAAGTGCTAAAAATGACCCCTCTTCCTCATCCTCCTCCTCCTCCTCCTGGGCCACCTCCTGTTCCATCATCGCCCTAAGTGTTTTCTCAAGGAGACATAGAAGTGGTATTGTAACGCTGATAACGGTGTCATCGCCACTGGCCATGTTGGTGGAGTACTCGAAACAGCGCAACAGGGCACACAGGTCTCGCATGGAGGCCCAGTCATTGGTGGTGAAGTGGTGCTGTTCTGTAGTGCGACTGACCCGTGCGTGCTGCAGCTGAAACTCCACTATGGCCTGCTGCTGCTCGCACAGTCTGTCCAGCATGTGCAAGGTGGAGTTCCACCTGGTGGGCACGTCGCATATGAGGCGGTGAGCGGGAAGGCCGAAGTTACGCTGTAGCGCAGACAGGCGAGCAGCGGCAGGATGTGAACGCCGGAAGCGCGAACAGACGGCCCGCACTTTATGCAGCAGCTCTGACATGTCGGGGTAGTTGTGAATGAACTTCTGCACCACCAAATTCAGCACATGCGCCAAGCAAGGGATGTGCGTCAAATTGGCTAGTCCCAGAGCTGCAACGAGATTTCGCCCATTATCACACACCACCAGGCCGGGCTTGAGGCTCACCGGCAGCAACCACTCGTCGGTCTGTTGTTCAATACCCCGCCACAACTCCTGTGCGGTGTGGGGCCTGTCCCCCAAACATATGAGTTTCAGAATGGCCTGCTGACGTTTACCCCGGGCTGTGCTGAAGTTGGTGGTGAAGGTGTGTGGCTGACTGGATGAGCAGGTGGAAGAAGAGGAGGAGGAAGCCGAGAAGGAGGAGGTGGCAACAGGAGGCAAAGAATGTTGCCCTGCGATCCTTGGCGGCGGCAGGACGTGCGCCAAACAGCTCTCCGCCTGGGGCCCAGCTGCCACTACATTTACCCAGTGTGCAGTTAGGGAGATATAGCGTCCCTGGCCGTGCTTACTGGTCCACGTATCTGTGGTTAGGTGGACCTTGCTACAGATGGCGTTGCGCAGTGCACACTTGATTTTATCGGATACTTGGTTGTGCAGGGAAGGCACGGCTCTCTTGGAGAAGTAGTGCCGGCTGGGAACAACATACTGTGGGACAGCAAGCGACATGAGCTGTTTGAAGCTGTCTGTGTCCACCAGCCTAAATGACAGCATTTCATAGGCCAGTAGTTTAGAAATGCTGGCATTCAGGGCCAGGGATCGAGGGTGGCTAGGTGGGAATTTACGCTTTCTATCAAATGTTTGTGAGATGGAGAGCTGAACGCTGGCGTGTGACATGGTTGAGACGCTTGGTGACGGAGGTGGTGGTGGTGGTGTTGGTGGTACATCCCCTGTTTGCTGGGCGGCAGGTGCCAACGTTCCTCCAGAGGCGGAGGAAGAGGCCGAGGCGGCAGCAGCAGAATAGGCCGAGGCGGCAGCAGCAGAAGAGGTAGCAGGGGGAGCCTGAGTGACTTCCTTGGTTTTAAGGTGTTTACTCCACTGCAGTTCATGCTTTGCATGCAGGTGCCTGGTCATGCAGGTTGTGCTCAGGTTCAGAACGTTAATGCCTCGCTTCAGGCTCTGATGGCACAGCGTGCAAACCACTCGGGTCTTGTCGTCAGCACATTGTTTGAAGAAGTGCCATGCCAGGGAACTCCTTGAAGCTGCCTTTGGGGTGCTCGGTCCCAGATGGCGGCGGTCAGTAGCAGGCGGAGTCTCTTGGCGGCGGGTGTTCTGCTTTTGCCCACTGCTCCCTCTTTTGCTACGCTGTTGGCTCGGTCTCACCACTGCCTCTTCCTCCGAACTGTGAAAGTCAGTGGCACGACCTTCATTCCATGTGGGGTCTAGGACCTCATCGTCCCCTGCATCGTCTTCCACCCAGTCTTGATCCCTGACCTCCTGTTCAGTCTGCACACTGCAGAAAGACGCAGCAGTTGGCACCTGTGTTTCGTCATCATCAGAGACATGCTGAGGTGGTATTCCCATGTCCTCATCATCAGGAAACATAAGTGGTTGTGCGTCAGTGCATTCTATGTCTTTCACCGCTGGGGAAGGGCTAGGTGGATGCCCTTGGGAAACCCTGCCAGCGGAGTCTTCAAACAGCATAAGAGACTGCTGCATAACTTGAGGCTGAGACAGTTTCCCTGGTATGCATGGGGGTGATGTGACAGACTGATGGGGTTGGTTTTCAGGCGCCATCTGTGCGCTTTCTGCAGAAGACTGGGTGGGAGATAATGTGAACGTGCTGGATCCACTGTCGGCCACCCAATTGACTAATGCCTGTACCTGCTCAGGCCTTACCATCCTTAGAACGGCATTGGGCCCCACCATATATCGCTGTAAATTCTGGCGGCTACTGGGACCTGAGGTAGTTGGTACACTAGGACGTGTGGATGTGGCAGAACGGCCACGTCCTCTCCCAGCACCAGAGGGTCCACTAACACCACCACGACCATGTCCACGTCCGCGTCCCTTACTAGATGTTTTTCTCATTGTTATGGTTCACCACAACAACAAATATATTATTTGGCCCAATGTATTGTATTCAAATTCAGCGGGATATAAATTTGAGGCCTAGTATTTAGGCGCTGGGTGACCGGTATGGATTTAGTGACAGAATTAGACTTGGAAATGCACAGAAGCGTGTGTGTGAAGTTATTCTGAATGACCCAATGTGCACCTTGAATATTATATACCCTTTTTGGGATAGATTTCAAATAGCTCTGATATAGCAGGAACCACTAAATTATGAAATTGCTAAATTGGGAATTGTACTTCAACCCAGAACAAAAAATGTGCTTTGACGGGCACTAAATAACTCTCCCAGCTACAACAGGACAGCGGTAACGAGAGATTTAGAGGGATTTAAATTTGAGGCCTAGTATTTAGGCGCTGGGTGACAGGTATGGGTTTAGTGACAGAATTAGACTTGGAAATACACAGTAGCGGGTGTGTGTGAAGTTATTCTGAATGACCCAATGTGCACCTTCAATATTATATACCCTTTTTGGGATAGATTTCAAATAGCTCTGATATAGCAGGAACCACTAAATTATGAAATTGCTAAATTGGGAATTGTACTTCAACCCAGAACAAAAATGTGCTTTGACGGACACTAAATATCTTGCCCAGCAACAACAGTACAGCGGTGGGTAACGAGAGATTTAGAGGGATTTAAATTTGAGGCCTAGTATTTAGGCGCTGGGTCACCGGTATGGATTTAGTGACAGAATTAGACTTGGAAATGCACAGAAGCGTGTGTGTGAAGTTATTCTGAATGACCCTATGTGCACCTTCAATATTATATACCCTTTTAGGGATAGATTTCAAATAGCTCTGATATAGCAGAAACCACTAAATTATGAAATTGCTAAATTGGGAATTGTACTTCAACCCAGAACAAAAAATGTGCTTTGACGGACACTAAATATCTTGCCCAGCAACAACAGTACAGCGGTGGGTAACGAGAGATTTAGAGGGATTTAAATTTGAGGCCTAGTATTTAGGCGCTGGGTCACCGGTATGAATTTAGTGACAGAATTAGACTTGGAAATGCACAGAAGCGTGTGTGTGAAGTTATTCTGAATGACCCTATGTGCACCTTCAATATTATATACCCTTTTAGGGATAGATTTCAAATAGCTCTGATATAGCAGAAACCACTAAATTATGAAATTGCTAAATTGGGAATTGTACTTCAACCCAGAACAAAAAATGTGCTTTGACGGACACTAAATATCTTGCCCAGCAACAACAGTACAGCGGTGGGTAACGAGAGATTTAGAGGGATTTAAATTTGAGGCCTAGTATTTAGGCGCTGGGTCACCGGTATGGATTTAGTGACAGAATTAGACTTGGAAATGCACAGAAGCGTGTGTGTGAAGTTATTCTGAATGACCCTATGTGCACCTTCAATATTATATACCCTTTTAGGGATAGATTTCAAATAGCTCTGATATAGCAGGAACCACTAAATTATGAAATTGCTAAATTGGGAATTGTACTTCAACCCAGAACAAAAAATGTGCTTTGACGGACACTAAATATCTTGCCCAGCAACAACAGTACAGCGGTGGGTAACGAGAGATTTAGAGGGATTTAAATTTGAGGCCTAGTATTTAGGCGCTGGGTCACCGGTATGGATTTAGTGACAGAATTAGACTTGGAAATGCACAGAAGCGTGTGTGTGAAGTTATTCTGAATGACCCTATGTGCACCTTCAATATTATATACCCTTTTAGGGATAGATTTCAAATAGCTCTGATATAGCAGAAACCACTAAATTATGAAATTGCTAAATTGGGAATTGTACTTCAACCCAGAACAAAAAATGTGCTTTGACGGACACTAAATATCTTGCCCAGCAACAACAGTACAGCGGTGGGTAACGAGAGATTTAGAGGGATTTAAATTTGAGGCCTAGTATTTAGGCGCTGGGTCACCGGTATGGATTTAGTGACAGAATTAGACTTGGAAATGCACAGAAGCGTGTGTGTGAAGTTATTCTGAATGACCCTATGTGCACCTTCAATATTATATACCCTTTTAGGGATAGATTTCAAATAGCTCTGATATAGCAGAAACCACTAAATTATGAAATTGCTAAATTGGGAATTGTACTTCAACCCAGAACAAAAAATGTGCTTTGACGGACACTAAATATCTTGCCCAGCAACAACAGTACAGCGGTGGGTAACGAGAGATTTAGAGGGATTTAAATTTGAGGCCTAGTATTTAGGCGCTGGGTCACCGGTATGGATTTAGTGACAGAATTAGACTTGGAAATGCACAGAAGCGTGTGTGTGAAGTTATTCTGAATGACCCTATGTGCACCTTCAATATTATATACCCTTTTAGGGATAGATTTCAAATAGCTCTGATATAGCAGAAACCACTAAATTATGAAATTGCTAAATTGGGAATTGTACTTCAACCCAGAACAAAAAATGTGCTTTGACGGACACTAAATATCTTGCCCAGCAACAACAGTACAGCGGTGGGTAACGAGAGATTTAGAGGGATTTAAATTTGAGGCCTAGTATTTAGGCGCTGGGTCACCGGTATGGATTTAGTGACAGAATTAGACTTGGAAATGCACAGAAGCGTGTGTGTGAAGTTATTCTGAATGACCCTATGTGCACCTTCAATATTATATACCCTTTTAGGGATAGATTTCAAATAGCTCTGATATAGCAGAAACCACTAAATTATGAAATTGCTAAATTGGGAATTGTACTTCAACCCAGAACAAAAAATGTGCTTTGACGGACACTAAATATCTTGCCCAGCAACAACAGTACAGCGGTGGGTAACGAGAGATTTAGAGGGATTTAAATTTGAGGCCTAGTATTTAGGCGCTGGGTCACCGGTATGGATTTAGTGACAGAATTAGACTTGGAAATGCACAGAAGCGTGTGTGTGAAGTTATTCTGAATGACCCTATGTGCACCTTCAATATTATATACCCTTTTAGGGATAGATTTCAAATAGCTCTGATATAGCAGAAACCACTAAATTATGAAATTGCTAAATTGGGAATTGTACTTCAACCCAGAACAAAAATGTGCTTTGACGGACACTAAATATCTTGCCCAGCAACAACAGTACAGCGGTGGGTAACGAGAGATTTAGAGGGATTTAAATTTGAGGCCTAGTATTTAGGCGCTGGGTCACCGGTATGGATTTAGTGACAGAATTAGACTTGGAAATGCACAGAAGCGTGTGTGTGAAGTTATTCTGAATGACCCTATGTGCACCTTCAATATTATATACCCTTTTAGGGATAGATTTCAAATAGCTCTGATATAGCAGAAACCACTAAATTATGAAATTGCTAAATTGGGAATTGTACTTCAACCCAGAACAAAAAATGTGCTTTGACGGACACTAAATATCTTGCCCAGCAACAACAGTACAGCGGTGGGTAACGAGAGATTTAGAGGGATTTAAATTTGAGGCCTAGTATTTAGGCGCTGGGTCACCGGTATGGATTTAGTGACAGAATTAGACTTGGAAATGCACAGAAGCGTGTGTGTGAAGTTATTCTGAATGACCCTATGTGCACCTTCAATATTATATACCCTTTTAGGGATAGATTTCAAATAGCTCTGATATAGCAGAAACCACTAAATTATGAAATTGCTAAATTGGGAATTGTACTTCAACCCAGAACAAAAAATGTGCTTTGACGGACACTAAATATCTTGCCCAGCAACAACAGTACAGCGGTGGGTAACGAGAGATTTAGAGGGATTTAAATTTGAGGCCTAGTATTTAGGCGCTGGGTGACAGGTATGGGTTTAGTGACAGAATTAGACTTGGAAATACACAGTAGCGGGTGTGTGTGAAGTTATTCTGAATGACCCAATGTGCACCTTCAATATTATATACCCTTTTTGGGATAGATTTCAAATAGCTCTGATATAGCAGGAACCACTAAATTATGAAATTGCTAAATTGGGAATTGTATTTCAACCCAGAACAAGAAATGTGCTTGAACGGACACTAAATAACTCGCCCAGCTACAGCACTAGGGACAGATTTAGCTGGATATAAATTTGAGGCCTAGTATTTAGGCGCTGGGTGACCGGTATGGATTTAGTGACAGAATTAGACTGGGATATGGCCAAAAAATAAACAGACTATTGCTGGTTAAATGCACTTGGTGTGACAGCTTCACCCTGATGTAGGCTTTAGCCAAAAAACAACCACACCATTGAGGGTTAAATGCACTTGGTGACAGGCGCAGCTTGCCCCTGATTTTGTATATGGCCAAAAAATGAACAGACTATTGCTGGTTAAATGCACTTGGTGTGACAGCTTCACCCTGATGTAGGCTTTAGCCAAAAAACAACCACACCATTGAGGGTTAAATGCACTTGGTGACAGGCGCAGCTTGCCCCTGATTTTGTATATGGCCAAAAAATGAACAGACTATTGCTGGTTAAATGCACTTGGTGTCACAGCTTCACCCTGATGTAGGCTTTAGCCAAAAAACAACCACACCATTGAGGGTTAAATGCACTTGGTGACAGGCGCAGCTTGCCCCTGATTTTGTATATGGCCAAAAAATGAACAGACTATTGCTGGATAAATGCACTTGGTGTGACAGCTTCACCCTGATGTAGGCTTTAGCCAAAAAACAACCACACCATTGAGG
This sequence comes from Bufo gargarizans, assembly GCF_014858855.1. Lineage (NCBI taxonomy): Eukaryota > Metazoa > Chordata > Amphibia > Anura > Bufonidae > Bufo > Bufo gargarizans. The sequence goes on from NC_058088.1 coordinate 124,011,248, forward strand.
GTTAAATGCACTTGGTCGCAGCTTGTGCTGGCGCACCACAAGACACAAAATGGCCGCCGATCACCCCAGAAAAATGAGACTGACAAACGGTCTGTGCAGCCTAAAAACAGTGAGCAATTGAGGATCAGCAGCTCAATGATCCACAGCTGCAGATCGATCAGTTAATCAAGTCCTTTGGAGGAGTTAATCTGCCTAATCTCGCCCTACTGTCGCAGCCGCAACCTCTCCCTACGCTAATCAGAGCAGAGTGACGGGCGGCGCTATGTGACTCCAGCTTAAATAGAGGCTGGGTCACATGGTGCTCTGGCCAATCACAGCCATGCCAATAGTAGGCATGGCTGTGATGGCCTCTTGGGGCAAGTAGTATGACGCTTGTTGATTGGCTGCTTTGCAGCCTTTCAAAAAGCGCCAAGAAAGCGTCACAAAAGCGCGAAGAAAGCGACGAACACCGAACCCGAACCCGGACTTTTACGAAAATGTCCGGGTTCGGGTCCGTGTCACGGACACCCCAAAATTCGGTACGAACCCGAACTATACAGTTCGAGTTCGCTCATCCCTAATCACAACAAGTACAACATCAAGTGATCAAAAAGGCATATGTCCCACAAAATGGTAGCAATAAAACCGTCACCTCATCCAGCAAAAAATGAGCCCTTACATAAGAAAATCGTTCAAAACAAAAAAATATATATATAGATCTCAGAACATGGACACATTAAAACATAATTTTCTTGTTTCAAAAATGCTATTATTGTGTAAAACTTAAATAAATAAGAAAAAGTATACATATTAGGAATTGTCACGTTCGGAACAATCTGCTCTATAAGAATGTCACTTGACTGAACCCCTCAGGTGAATGATGTAAAAATAAATAAATAAAAACTGTGCTAAAACAACCAATTTTTTTGTCACCTTGCCCCATAAAGTGTTATAGTGAATGATCAAAAAATCTTATGTACCCAAAAACAGTACCAATACAACTGGCAGCTTATCCCCTAGTTTCCAAAATGGGGTCACTTCTTGGGAGTTTCTACTGAAAGGGTGCATCAGGGGGGCTTCAAACAGGACATTGCATCTAAAAACCATGTGGCACTCCTTTTCTTCTGCGCCCTGCCATGTGGTAATACAGCAGTTTCTGTAAACCGCAGAATCTGGGTAATAAATATTGAGTTTTGTTTGGCTGTTAACCATCGATGTGTTAAAGAAAAAAATTGGATTAAAATGGAAAATCTGCTGAAAAAGTGAAATTTAAAATTTTTATCTCCATTTTCCTTTAATTCTTGTGGAACGCCTAAAGGGTTAACAAAGTTTGTAAAATCGGTTTTAAGTAACTTAAGGGGTGTAGTATCTACAATGGGTCATTTATGGGGGCATCCACTATGTAGGCCCCACAAAGTGACTTCAGACCTGAACTGCTCCTTAAAAAGTGGGATTTGACAATTTTCTTAAAAGATTTGCTTCTACACTTCTAAGCCTTCTAACGTCCCCAAAAAATAAAATGACATTTCCAAAATGATGCCAACATAAAGTAGACATATGGGGAATGCTAAGTAATAAATATTTTATGAGGTATCACTTTCTGTTTTAAAAGCAGAGAAATTGACATTTAGAAAATTGCTAATTTTTCAAAATATTTGGTAAATTTGGGATTTTTTCATAAATAAAGGTGAAATATATTGACTCAAATTTATGACTAGCATGAAGTACAATGTGTCACGAGAAAACAATCTCTGAATGACTTGGATAAGTAAAAGCGTTCCAAAGTTATTACCACATAAAGTGAGATATGTCAGATTTGCTAAATTAGGCCTGGTCAGGAAGGGGGCAAATGGCCCGGAAGGGAAGTGGTTAAGAATAAAGGATCATCACTGCTTTTAAGAAAAGTGCTGTTTTTTTTACTTTGTCGATTACAAAAGGTTGGGAATCTGACTACAATCAGGTACGTCTGCAACAAAAAAAGGTACAGGTGAGCTGGAGCATACTTTTGCATCTGGTTCTATCTTTGTTAGAAAGAGACTGTCAGGTTCTATATTACGTATGTCTGACTTTTATTTTTTACATCAATTAGTGCATAACCCTTTTAAATCTACCAACCAGTGTCAGGCAGCTTCTACCAAGGCTAATAAGATCATGGGGTGCATAAAATGGCATAGATGCACAAGATAACATAGGGTCAGATGTACCAAAACTGGTGTTTTATGTGCCAGTCTTAGTAAAAAGTTATTTGGACCAAACTTATTAAAGGGGTCATCCCATCATTGAAAGAAAATAGGAATATCATACATAACTTAGTACATGACAACCTCTTTCTACAACAGCTAGAACCAGCCCTGTACCTCACATGGATGCAGAGATCTCCTCATTCATTGCTCCAATTGTTCTGCTAGATTTATTTTAAGCTCGCAGCTCAGGTTGTGTGTCCTTTCTGCTGCAGCTGGTGGCAGATAAAGGATGTGGGTATAAGAGAGAGAGAGAAAGTATGAGGGTCAGACGGATCTCTTGGAAGGGATTCCACTAGATCTGAAAGACTTGAGGCGCCTCGGGTTGATAGGAGTGGGGTGGAAAGAAAGTTGGGTACTAGGTGCTAGAGGCTTCTCCGGGGTTAGTCAGGTCGACAAGGATGTCTGCCTGTATATAATATGGTAGTGAGCCAAAACAGGGGGACTGGTGGGTAGAGATACCCTCCAAGTCTCGCCTATTTTTGAATAAACCCTTTTGGGCACCAGTAGTGGTCGACTGAAAATGGTGGATTTGTGTCGAGCTGCTTAAGTGTGTAATAGGTTTTCCATCTGCGTTATATTTGTAAAAATGGAGACGGTAAAGTGATGTGTATAGGGATATCAATGTGTAGGATAAAAGTGTATATATATATATATATATATATATATATACACACACACATATATGTAAAAAAAATCTGCATAAAAAGATCAAATGATTGTACACATATATAAATTCTGCCGAAAGAATAAAAAGGATAAAAAGATTGTACATATAGGTGGGATCACTGCATACAGTCTCGAATGCCTGGGAGGTCGTGTTCTGCAGCGTCGTACACAGTATAGTGTGGTACAGTTAGACAGAACAATAGGTTAAAAAAAATGTTTAAAAGGATACCGATACATATATTAAAATATTGTGGTATCGTAGGTAAATTTACCTTCTGAAGATCCAAAACCCTTAAAAACATTCTAGCCCCATCATGGCCAAACAAACCCCTAAAACGACGACACAGACAAAAATCAACAAACAAACATCAGAATTCAAGGGATCTTCAAAATGCGGCGTGAAAAAATGCAAATGTTGCTGGATGATTAAAACAGCAAACAGAGAGATAGACATTCCACACCCCATAGGCAAAATCCCACTCCTACATCAAATGACCTGTGCCAGTAGAAATGTCATCTACTTACTTCAATGCCCCTGCAACATCTATTATGTTGGCCGCACGACACAAACCCTGAGAGAGCGAATGAATGAACACAGATCAAACATAAAAAGAAAAATCACGACATACAGCGTCTCACGCCACTTCACATTAGCGCACAAAGGCAACCCCTTAGATCTAAAGGTTATCCCCCTAGAACAAACCCCTTCCTACCAACAACTCTGTAGGAAGGAAATGCTCTGGATTTTTAAACTCAACACCCTCACTCCATTTGGCCTCAACGAAACACTGGAACACGCCAACTATTAATCAACAACTACTACTAACCATAAATTCACCATAATAGTCAGACCCTACAATACCCCACACAACAAAAAAAAAACACCCCAGACTGCCCAACCAACATTTATTTCCCATTTATTAAAAAACTGCTAGACACATTCAGATCAAAACACCGAAGTATTATATAAAAAATTCCTAAATAAAACCCAATATAGAGTATGCAAACACAAAGAAAGAAAAAGGTGTAGCAAAGAGTGACGAAAGCGGAATATATATGAAGAGAATGTACACACATATATCTGCCCATATATACATATATACAGAAGAATTAATGAAAGAACAACACAAATAGAGCAAACTGATTTCACATTTATTTATTTATTGAAATATCGATTACACCGAAACCACATTTTAAATACATATGTCTCTGATTATTAAACTCGGACCCATTGTACCCAGAGAGAAATAACCCCACCATTAGAACCATCTCTTTATTTATTTTTTATTTATTTTTTATTTATTTTTTATTAATTTTCACCATTTTTTTAACCTTTTTAAATATTTTTATAACATTTCTCATTGATCTATAAATTCTGTTCATGACGGACCCCACCAACACACCTAAATAAAGGTTTCAACTCTCCAATGTGGGTCTTAAAGTATATATATATTTAGCCAAACGCAGCAAATAGTAAAGTGCATGTGCAAGCTACAGAAAGTAGTAAAAAGACATAGTGAATGTCAGTTCAGAAGGCAAAATCCGCAAGAAAATACATCAACCAGGCGGTTTAAAAAGGTAAGGTCACATACCGTGTGTTAAAGGTAGCAAATCCACAGGAAGACTGCACACCCCAACGCGCGTTTCGATTTGAAACCTTCCTCTGAGGGTACAGTCTTCCCACTGGAGAGGTCATATTTAAATGCATATTCCACCAATCAGAGTACGCTGGTCGAGCATGTGATACCCATAAGGCTAACTATTCAAAGGCACAGGTGAACCGTGCGGTGGCCAATTGCGCAAGTGCAGCTGCACCTATTGATTGAGGACCTTCCGTGACGTCAATAGCGTCATGATCCCGCGAGATGTTCAGCGGCCACGTGATTGGTGGAATATGCATTTAAATATGACCTCTCCAGTGGGAAGACTGTACCCCCAGAGGAAGGTTTCAAATCGAAACGCGCGTCGGGGTGTGCAGTCTTCCTGTGGGTTCTTTTTTCACTGAAGACCTTTTTGGAGTGCAGTCCAATTTCTTTAATATATATATATATATATATATACACACACATATATACTTTAGGACCCACATTGGAGAGTTGTCATCGTTTTTCTTGCTTACATTTTAGCATACACTTGTTACACTTGCACTTTATATTTGATGCTACCATTTGCACTCTCATCATTAGTGGATACTCTTTTAATATATATCTTATATGGTAGTCTTTTTACTTATAGGCGCTTACACTTAGGTCACTTACCTTATTACATTGTTGTACCTTATAAACTCTCCCAGGATTGTACTGCACTTTTTGCATTTGTCTGTCATCTCTTTGTAATTTTTCAACTATATACTCAATAAAATAATATTTTTAGCTTATTAGTTCTCAGTGTCCCTTTGTAGATCTCCTGTATAACATTTGCCCATCCTAAATATCAGTGACATTCAGTCTACTTTTTATGCTGCTGGTAGCAGCGACATTACCTGTGTTACATCTCCTGTATAACGTTTGCCCATCCTAAATATCAGTGACATTCAGTCTAATTTATTTGTGCAAACACTTACAAACCCTGCGCTACTGTATGTGTGACATATTTGCAAACATACATACCATTTATTATGCGAAAGGCAAGCAGTAAGGGAGGGGTAGTGGCCGTGCTGCTGTTGGTGCACGCAGAGGCTGTGGCCCTGTGCATGATGAAACTGTGCATGCTGCCAGAGCACAAGAAACACATTCATTTATGATACCTAGCTTCATGTCCCAGTTTGCAGGGTGGCGCAGGACACCACTTTTGACATCATACCAGTGCGACCAGGTGGTCTCTTGAATTGCAGCAGATAATGCTTCCAGTCTGTTAAGCACCACCCTGTCTTCCACCAAGTTCAGTCTCAGTAGTCAAAAGTCGGCTCAACACAATCCTCACTCTGATCCTCCTTCCTCCCACCATGGAGAGTCTGGGCAAACAAGTGATCCCACAATCAGATATTCCGAGGAGCTCTTTTCAGCGCCATTCCTTCATTTGGGCCTTTCGCCAAGGCCGCTTGAAGAGAGACATGAGGAGATCTTTCTACCAAACTCTTGAGCATCCACAGTCAGAAGAAGATGGCGGTGGGGAACAGCAATTAATGTTTCATGAGGTGGATGATAATGATGAGATACAGTTGCCAATAAGTCAACCGCAAATAGTTTCTCGAGGTTGATGATGAGGATGAGACACTGTTGTCAACAAGTAAGGTTGCTGTTAGGTCAACAAGTCAGGAGGATGACCAGAGTGAGGAAGTGGAAGAGGAGGTGGTGCTGGACGATGAAATCACTGACCCAACCAGGGAAGGTGGCAAGCTGAGCAAGGTCAGCAGTATTGAGGTGGAGGGGTCTGCAGCACGGAAACAGGCTGGAAGAGGCAGTGTGGTGGCAAAAGGGAGAAGGCGGGCCACACCAAACAGGCCAGCAACTGTTCCCCAGAGCACCTTGTTGCGGAAATCTCCCTTGCCATGGGGTAGGTGTTACGCAGTCTGGCCCTTTTTTAATGAAAGTGCGGATAAAAGAATTGTTATTTACAACCTGCGCCCCACCAAAATGAGCAGGGGCGTGAACACTAGCAACCTCACCACCACCAGCATGATCTGCAACATGGTATCAAAGCACCTTAATAGGTGGGCCAAACGCCTGGGTCCACAATCAGTGTCTGCGGGTCACACCACTGCCGCCTCTTCCCCTGTGTTACGTGCTAGCCAATCCCCTGTACAAGACGCAGGCCCGGATGCCTCCCGCCCTGCACCTGGACTTTCGCAAGCACCATCAGCTAGCACATCCACTTCTGTGTCCCACTGCAGCGTACAGATGTCCATACCCCAGGCCTTGTAACGAAAGTGCAAATACCCAGCCACCCATCCACAGGCCAAAGCACTAAATGCGGACCTTTCAAAATTGCTGGCCCTGGAAATGTTGCTATTTAGGCTTGTGGACACTGATGCTTTCCGCAGCCTAATTGTGGCAGCCGTCCCTCATTACTCAGTACTCAGCCGCCTCTATTTTGCACGGTGTGCCGTCCCCGCCTTATACCAGCATGTGTCCCGTAACATCACCCGTGCCCTGACCAACGCAGTTATTGGGACGATCCATTGACAAGTGCTTGTGGCCAGGGACGCTACATTTCACTGACGGCCCACTGGGTGAACGTTGTGGAGACCGGGAGTGAGTTGTACCTTAGGAATGGCACAGGTGAAACAGACACCAAGGATTGCGTGCCCTACTTCCATCAGGATTTCCTCCACCACCTATATTAGTGGCTGCAACCCATCCTTCTCGTCCTCCACTTCCACCTCTGAATTGTCCTCTTGCAGCACCAGTCAGCAATCAGTCAGTAGCTGGATGTCATCTACAGCTGCCGTCGGTCTGGAAATTGACAGCTCACTGGCTGTTGTGCGATGTGAGCACGCGCTGGAACTCCACGTTCCACATGTTGGTCAGGCTTTATGAGCAGCAGAGGGAAGTGGTGGAAGACCAGCTGCAACATGGTTGTCGCCTTTCCAGTCAGCTGCCGCTCTTCACAAGCGATGAGTGGGCATGGATGTCTGACGTCTGTGAGGTTTTACGCAACTTTGAGGAATAAACACAGATCGTGAGTGGCGATAACACTATTATCAGCGTAACCATCCCAATTCTGTGTCTACTGAAACGCTCGCTGATCACAATGAAGGCCGACTCTTTGCATTTGTAAGAGGTGGAAATGAGGGAAAACAGTACACAGGGTGATAGCCAGACCACCTGTCCCACACACAGGGGGTGGGGTAGTGACCACTGAACTCCACCCTCACCGCTGTCCCTGCCTACTTGCCTCGCAAGTCCTAGCGACAGGGGACAACTGGTCAACAAACCCTTAGCTAGTGCAGATAGTGCAGGAAAGACAAGCAACACATAAACAGAAAGGTCAAACAAGCCGCATCAAAACCAAGAGAGCAGAAAAGGTACTGGAGGAGCAAACAGAGAATCATCAGGACAAGCCGAAGTCAAAACCAGGAGAGCACGCCAAGACCAAAGGATGAGACGGACGTGAATTCGGAAGCCAAGCAGGAACAAACAAACCAGGTGAGTATCATGCAGGAAGGACCTCAATAACAGACAATCTGTGGCCAGCAGATTGCCTGTTTAAATAGAGCACCAGTGGAGTCATGTGACGTGGCCAGCGTCAGATGACTCCTGACTTCCAATACAGTAGAGCGCCAAGTGACCAGCTCTACTGACCAGATTAGTTACCACGGGGACGGGCGACGCCCGACGCGCTGATGACGTGAGAGCACCTCGGCCATCCCCACCTCCTGGAACCACGCACAGAGCGCATCATGACAGTTACCGCCCCCTTCACGTGGGGCCACCGGACTCAAGGCCCCAAGCGACAGCTTCTCAGGATGTTTCAAATGAAACATGAACAAATGAAGTCTGGCGGCATGAACATCCTTAGCTGGCACCCAGTACTTTCCCTCCGGTCCATAGCCTTTCCAGTGTACAAGATACTGTAAGGAGTTGCAGACTTTCCTAACATCCCACATTTTTGAAACCACAAATTCCTCAGAATTATTAACCAGTGCTGGCGGTGGAGCGGGCTGTGAATTAAGAACAGGAGTAACATGTTTTTTCAGCAGAGATTTATGGAAGATATCATGGATGTTGAACAAATCAGGTAACCTTAATCTAAATGACACTGGATTGATTACCTCCATAATCTCGTATTGACGTATAAACTGAGGTGCAAACTTTTTGGAGGCACATTCTTAGTGGATAGCCACACCTGATCCCCAACCTGAAAATCCATCCCCCTAGAACGTCTCTTATTAGCTTAGATTTTTTGATTATTTTGAGCCTTCTGTAGGTTCGACTGAACCCAGGCCCAAACTGTGCACAGTTCAGATGAGACCTTATCCGCCTCAGGGTTAGACGAGGAGACAGATGACCCAAAATGAAAATGAGGATTGAAACCGTAGTTACAAAACAATGGGGAGACACCAACGGAGGAATTAACATGGTTATTAATCACAAATTCTGCCAAAGGAAGGTATTTAACCCAGAACTGTTGATCACCAGAGACATGTGACCTGAGAAATTGTTCCACAGACTGATTAAGTCGCTCCGTCTGCCCGTTACTCTCAGGATGATAGGCAGACGAGAAGGATAAAGAGATTTGGCACCTCTGACAGAAGGCTTTACAAAATCTTGCCACAAACTGGACACCTCTATCAGACACAATGTTCTCGGGTACACCATGCAAACGCAAAATTTGTTCCACAAAAACAGAGGCCAGTCTCTTAGCATTCGGAAGTTTAGCAAGGGGAACAAAATGTACCAGCTTAATGAATCTGTCGACCACTACCCAAACCACAGTCTTACCCTCAGCAGTTGGCAGATCTGTGATGAAGTCCATAGAAATATGGGATCAGGGTCTACTGGGAATGGGTAGGGGTCGCAGTTCATCAGCAGGTTGAGTTCTAGGGGTTTTGGACTTGGCACACACCTCGCAAGCCAACACATAGGACTTGACATCCTTGAATAGGGTGGACCACCAATAAGACCTGAATACCAACTCTTTATTACACTTGATACCAGGATGTCCACACAAAACAGTCATGACACTCGCTCAACAGCTGGAGACGGAATTGTTCAAGAACAAAGAACTTATCTGTAGGTCTGAGTGCTGGGGCCAGATGTTGTTCTGCCTTAATAAGAGCTGTAAGGTCTTGGGACACGGCTGCTAAAAAGATACTAGCTAGTAATATGGTTTCAGGCGGTGCGTCTGTAGGCTGAAACGGACAGAAACTCCGGGATAGGGCATCTGCCTTCACGTTCTTACTTCCCCTGAAAGTGATGGTGAAAAACAATGCCCATCTGGCTTGACTGGGATTAAACATCTTAGCAGACTCAAGAAACATCTGATTTTTGGATCAGTAACAACGGTAACACAATGCTTAGCCCCCTCAAGAAAATGTCTCCACTCCTCAAATGCTCATTTAATGGCCAGCAATTCATGATTCTCCACATCATAATTTCTCTCGGTTGGAGATTTTTTTGGGGAAAAGGCACAAGGCCTTAAATTGGTAAGACTAGCAGGACCTTGAGAGAGGACCGCCCCCACTCAGTCCTCAGAGGCATCCAGCTCCACAATGAAAGGTCTTTCTTGATCAGGCTGAATCAAAACTGGGGTGCAGTGAAAGCCTTTCTAAGTGTCTCAAAAGTTTCAGTAGCCTCAACAAACCAGTTCTTTAGGCCCGCCCCTTTTTTGGCGAGGTCGGTCAAGGGCCTAGCAATTACTGAAAAATTCTTTATAAATGTATGTTAATAATTAGTAAATCCTTAAAAAAAGTTGTAAGGCCTTTAAGGATGATGGCCTTACCCAGTCCAAAATTGCCAATACCTTGCTGGGATCCATTTTAAAAGCATGAGGAGTGAGGACATACCCAAGATACAGAATCTCTTGTACCCCATAAATGCATTTCTCCTCTTTGGCCGCCAATGTATTCTTCCTCAAAACTTCCAACACTTGTTTCACATGAGAAAACAATCAAAACATCATCAAGGTAAACAATTAAAAATGTACCCAATAATTCTCTAAAAATATCATTCATAAAGTTTTGAAACACAGCTGGCGCATTGCTGAGTCCAAAAGGCATTACAGGGTATTCAAAGTGTCCAGCTGGTGTATTAAAAGCTGTCTTCCACTCATCTCCCTCCTTGATTCGAATCAAGTTATATACAGTGGGATGCGAAAGTTTGGGCAACCTTGTTAATCGTCATGATTTTCCTGTATAAATCGTTGGTTGTTACGATAAAAAATGTCTGTGAAATATATCATATAGGAGACACACACAGTGATATTTGAGAAGTGAAATGAAGTTTATTGGATTTACAGAAAGTGTGCTATAATTGTTTAAACAAAATTAGGCAGGTGCATAAATTTGGGCACTGTTGTCATTTTATTGATTCCAAAACCGTTAGAACTAATTTTTGGAACTCAAATTGGCTTGGTAAGCTCAGTGACCCTGACCTACATACACAGGTGAATCCAATTATGAGAGAGTATTTAAGGGGGTCAATTGTAAGTTTCCCTCCTCTTTTAATTTTCTCTGAAGAGTAGCAACATGGGGGTCTCAAAACAACTCTCAAATGACCTGAAGACAAAGATTGTTCACCATCATGGTTTAGGGGAAGGATACAGAAAGCTGTCTCAGAGATTTCAGCTGTCTGTTTCCACAGTTAAGAACATATTGAGGAAATAGAAGACCACAGGCTCAGTTCAAGTTAAGGCTCGAAGTGGCAGACCCCAAAAAATCTCGGATAGAAAGAAGCGACGAATGGTGAGAACAGTCAGAGTCCACCCAAAGACCGGCACCAAAGACCTACAACATCATCTTGCTGCAGATGGAGTCACTGTGCATCGTTCAACCATTCGGCGCACTTTAGGAAGCCTTTTCTCCGCCCACAGCACAAAATTTGCCGCTTGAGGTGGGCTAAAGCACATTTGGACAAGCCAGCTTCATTTTGGAATAAGGTGCTGTGGACTGATGAAACGAAAATTGAGTTATTTGGCCATAACAAGGGGCATTATGCATGGAGGAAAAAGAACACAGCATTCCAAGAAAAACACCTGCTACCTACAGTAAAATATGGTGGTGGTTCCATCATGCTGTGGGGCTGTGTGGCCAGTGCAGGGACTGGGAATCTTGGCAAAGTTGAGGGATGCATGGATTCCACTCAGTATCAGCAGATTCTGGAGACCAATGTCCAGGAATCAGTGACAAAGCTGAAGCTGCACGGGGTCTGGATCTTTCAACAAGACAACAACCCTAAACACTGCTCAAAATCTACTAAGGCATTTATGCAGAGGAACAAGTACAACGTTCTGGAATGGCCATCTCAGTCCCCAGACCTGAATATAATTGAAAATCTGTGGTGTGACTTAAAGAGAGCTGTCCATGCTCGGAAGCCACCAAACCTGAATGAACTAAAGATGTTTTGTATAGAGGAATGGTCCAAAATACCTTCAACCAGAATCCAGACTCATTGGAAACTACAGGAAGCGTTTAGAGGCTGTAATTTCTGCAAAAGGCGGATCTACTAAATATTGATTTCATTTCTTTTTTGTGGTGCCCACATTTATGCACCTGCCTAATTTTGTTTAAACAATTATAGCACACTTTCTGTAAATCCAATCAACTTAATTTCAGTTCTCTAATATCACTGTGTGTGTCTCCTATATGATATATTTAACTGACATTTTTTATCGTAACAACCAACGATTTATACAGGAAAATCATGACGATTAACAAGGTTGCCCAAACTTTCGCATCCCACTGTACCCCCTTCAGATCTATTTCAGAGAACCAGGAAGCCCTCATTACCTGATTAAACAAATCAAGAATCAATGGAAAGGAGTATTGATTCTTGATCAAAATCTTATTAAACTCCCAGTAGTTGTTGCGAGGTCTGAGGCCTCCATCTTTCTTTTTGACAATGAAAAATCCCGCCACCCATATGAGACACAGAAGGCCTAATGTGTCCCTTACTGAGACTATTCAATATAATCTTTCATGGCCTTTCATTCAGGTCTGGAAAGATTATCGATATGTCACTTGGGATATCTGGCCCCCTCTACCAATTCAATGGCGCAATCATATGGTCTATGGGGCGGTTCGAGCAGGAGAACACATCCATATATTCCTTTAAGAGTAAAGGCAATGTATTGGATTCTGCTGAGACCCCCGCTTGCATTATAGACAAGTATGAGTCACATTCAACCCCCCATTTCACCAATTCCTCCTTGGTGCAGTCAATAATGGGGTTATGTAACTGAAGCCAAGACATTCCCAGTGCCACCTCTACTAGTAAGTTTTCTAGAACAAACAGAGAACACATTTCAGAGTGACTATTTCACAGTACCACCCACCAGGGGGGTGGAATCAATAGCCATGATGTGGATGGGAGTGGGTAGTGTCAAAATCGGAATACCCAACTTTAATGCAAACCTCATATCAATAAAGTTGGCAGCAGAACCTGAGTCAATGAACACATTTACAGAACATTTGTTAATACCCATGGAGACTGTAATAGGTACTAATAACTTTTTCTTGACCACATTAGGAAATACCTGGTTCGTAAGCTCCCCCGTCTTGGCAGATTTACCGGAAGAAGGTTTCTTGGAGCATTAGTTTATCCAATGATCTGACTCGCCACAATAGAAACAAGCCGCTTGTCAGTGACGCTGATCTCTACAAGTCATTCTGACCTGAATGGGTGGGTTCCTCAGAAGAGAAATCGGCTCTGGTCACAGGACAGACCTTTGACTGGAGCATCTCCTGGGAAAAAAGAAAACGTTCCTGACGTTTCTCCCTAACACGTCTGTCAAGTCGAACAGCATAGTCTCCTCTAATGTCTCAGGAAGCTGGTAGTTCACTAACAGGTCTTTGAGAGTTTCAGACAACCCTGACCTGAACTGTCTTTTTAGGGCTGGTTCATTCCAGCAAGAAGGAACACACCATCTCCTGAACTGGGTACAATACTCTTCTGCAGGTTGATCTCCCTGTACCAAAGTCTTAAGAGCGGTCCCAGCTACCATGGCCCTATCAGGTTCCTCATACAAGGTACCCAGGGCCTGGAAGAAGCCCTCGACAAAGCTTAGACAACCAGCGTCAGCAGGCAAGAAAAAAGCCCAATCCTGGGGATCTCCCTGGAGACGGGAGATTACAATGCCCACGTGCTGGCTCTCAGAACTGGAGGACAAGGGGCATAATCTGAAATAAAGTTTACAATTCTCTTTGAAAGAAAGGAACTTTTTACGGTCACCTGAAAATTGTTCTGGAAGCTTAATCTGAGGCTCCATGTGATGACTAGATACATATGGAGTGGAAGCACTCTGTCCTGATTCATGGAACTGGAGTTTCTCCCCTAATTCTTGAACCATCTAAGTCAGATTAGAAACATGCTCTGTCAGATTAACCAAAGGATTCGTGATAACAGTGGAAATGTTGGCCTGGTATTCTGTCACACACACAGAGGTTAGGGTAGTGACCACTGAACTCCACCCTCACTGCTGTCCCTGCCTACTTGCCTCGCAAGTCCTAGCGACAAGGGACAACTGGTCGACAAACCCTTAGTCTGGATAGTGCAGGAAAGACAAACAACACATAAACAGAAAGTCAAACAAGCCGCGTCAAAACCAAGAGAGCAGAAAAGGTATTGGAGGCGCAAGCAGAGAATCATCAGGACAAGGAGAGCACACCAAGACCAGAGGATGAGACGGATGGGAATTCGGAAGCCAAGCAGGAACAAACAAACCAGGTGAGTATCATGCAGGAAGGAACTCAAGAACAGGCAATCTGTGGGCAGCAGATTGCCTGTTTAAATAGAGCACCAGTGGAGTCATGTGATGTCGCCAGCGTCACATGACTCCTGAGTTCCAATACAGCCGAGCGCCGAGTGATCAGCTTGGCACTCAGCCCCAGAGTGGTTACCACACGGACGGGCGACACCGGACGCGCTGATGACGTGAGCGCCCCTCGGCCGTCCCCGCCTCCTGGAACCACGCACAGAGCACATCGTGACACCACACTCATTTAGTCATTCAGCGAAAAATTGGATGATGAGGAGGAGGAGGAGGAGGACACCAATTTACATTGCGCTGTATTGCTAATGATAATGTTTCACACAGACTGTGATGTCTTCCTCTGGCCACAAGAGGCCACTGTGTCGCTGATTAAGAGAGAAATGAAAGTTGTTGCTTCCAGAGGAGGTAGGAGTAGTTGAAGTTCCCAGGCAAGAATGCTGGAGTGCTGCATCCTTGCTGAGGTGTGCAGAGAGAGAGTCTGCTGTTGTGGGACAGAGCTACAGGGACTATGAATTGATTTTTCCTGGCTGCTGTGGGACAGATGGACAGAAACTGCAAAGTCTTTTCCAGAGGAGCAAAGTGTTCAATTCAGACAGGTGTATATTAGAGGAGAGTAGCTTGCATTTTTTATGTTTTTGCTGTTTAGAGCACATTTTGTTTGGATGCAAAGTTCAGTAATTCTTCCTGTAAATTTATGTAAACCTGTTTACACTGTTTCTGTCATTTGTCGATTGTGCCTCTGGTGCATTGGCACAATACTGTTATGTTTTCCGGCCGTTATATTTTCCCCTTTAATAAAGCCGGTATCTGCTTCAGCCTCCTTGTCTGCTGTACTGCATTTAAAACCTTCCCTGTGGTCTTTTCCTCCCCTGACCACTACAAGGAGCAGCAGGAGACGGTAGCCTATGCTACAGAGAGTAGTGCCCAAAGCAGGTTTAGGCTACTTTCACACTTGCAGCAGGACGGATCCAACAGGCTGTTCACCCTGTCGGATCTGTCCTTCCGCTGTTTCGCCGTGCTGGTGGAGCGACAGTCTGGCGGCACGGCGAAACAGCGGAAGGACGGATCCGACAGGGTGAACAGCCTGTCGGATCTGTCCTGCTGTAAGTGTGAAAGTACCCTTATGAGAGTCATCCTCGTGATGAGGACAGCAAAATCTTGTCTTTTGAGACTCTGGCACACATGGCTGACTTTTTGTTATGCTGCCTTTCCCGTAAGCCTCGCGTTGTACGCATTTTGGCCAACACCGATTACTGAAAATGCTGACCGGTTCACTCTTATAAAAAATGAACAAGTTCTAGATTGCCCCTGACTTCTCTACTCCACCAGAGGAAAGCGGCTGAATATGAAGGCACTTAAATTGTGGCTTTTATGGTGTACTGAATACACTGTATTCCTATGCACCCCTTCCACCACAAAAAAAAGGGTATATGGTTCAATCTTCCTTTCCTCGTCCTCCTCCTCTATCATATCAACATGCTTATTAGGCTGCACTCGCTCCTAATCTTTTAGAGGGTCAGCTTAGCAGCAGGCCCTCACCCATAATTTTCCATGGTCAGATCAGCAGCAGGCCCTCAACCATAATTTTTTTGATGGTCAGCTCAGCAGCAGGCCCTCGCCCATAATTTTTTCCATGGTCAGATCAGCAGCAGGCTCTCAACCATAATTTTTTCGATGGTCATGTCAGCAGCAGGCACTCGCCTCTAATGTTTTAGAGAGTCAGCTCAGCAGCAGACCCTCACCCCTAATGTTTTAGATGGTCAGCTCAGCAGCAGGTCCTCGCCCATAATTTTTTCCATGGTCAGATCAGCAGCAGGTCCTAGCTCCTAATGTTTTAGATGGTAAGCCCAGCAGCAGGCGCACACCCATAATGTTTTAGATGGTCAGCTCCACAGAAGACCCTCACCCTTAATGTTTTAGAAGGTCAGATCAGCAGCAGACCCTCGCTGCAATTTTTTTTAGATGGTCAGCTCAGCAGCAGACCCTCACCCCTAATTTTTTGATGATTAGCTCATCAGCAGACCCTCACCCCTAATGTTTTAGATGGTCAGCTCAGCAGCAGACCCCCACCCCTAATGTTTTAGAAGGCCAGATCAGCAGCAGACCCTCACTCCTAATGTTTTTGATGTCAGATCAGCAGCAGACACTCACCCCTAATGTTTTAGATGGTCAGATCAGCAGCAGACCCTCACCCCTAATTTTTTAGATGGTCAGCTCAGCAGCAGACCCTCACCCCTAGAGCACCTGAGCATCCCGAGGTGTTCTACTTGAGCACCCAAGCACTTAGGTGCTCGATCAAATCTAGCTGAAATGCTTTTTTTGAGTGTAATAATATAGATGATACATTTCTGGATAAGAGTTGTTGATCCAGTAAGCTAGTTGTATTCAGATTACTATATTTAGTAATAGGACAAAATGTTTTTTCCTTAAATGAGTTGTCCCATGAAAAATATCCTACGGTGTTCAATCCAGCACTTGGATCAGAATACTTTTGTAATTGTTAGCTTTATCAGAAATAGACAGTCATGTACTATATGATTCAGATACTTAGGTGCATGATAGCTCAAAAAGCATATAAAAAGTGCACGATAGGGTAGTATGTTCTACATTATTAGATTGAATAGGATAAGCAATGGAGGCTCACCTTGTGAGGTTGTGCTAGGTATAGGCACAACACTATTCCAAGTATGTGAAAGGTAATTATCCAGTCGCCGGGTGTGCAGTCATAGTGTCCAAAACTTCAGGAGAAGAAGCCTATTCTCTCAAGAGGCAAATTTGTAGAAATACAGCAGGATCACCGTAGAGCGCAAATACACGGGCCAGGACACTTGTAGTCTACAAGTCACTTGTCACTCTCATTCCCCCTCTCCCTTGTCACTCTCATTCCCCCCCTCCCTTGTCACTCTCATTCCCCCCCCTCCCTTGTCACTCTCATTCCCCCCCTGCCTTGTCACTCTCATTCCCCCCCACTCCCTTGTCACTCTCATTTCCCCCCACTCCCTTGTCACTCTCATTTCCCCCCACTACCTTGTCACTCTCATCCCCCCCACTCCCTTGTCACTCTCATCCCCCCACTCCCTTGTCACTCTCATCCCCCCCACTCCCTTGTCACTCTCATTCCCCCTCACTCCCTTGTCTCTCTCATTCCCCCCACTCCCTTGTCTCTCTCATTTCCTCCTCCCTTGTCACTCTCATCCCCCCCACTCCCTTGTCACTCTCATTCCCCCTCACTCCCTTGTCTCTCTCATTCCCCCCACTCCCTTGTCTCTCTCATTTCCTCCTCCCTTGTCACTCTAATCCCCCCTCCCTTGTCACTCTCATCCCCCCTCCCTTGACACTCTCATTCCCCCCTCCCTTGACACTCTCATTCCCCACCTCCCTTGTCACTCTCATTCCCCACCTCCCTTGTCACTCTCATCCCCCCCTTCTTTGTCACTCTCATCCCCTCCTCCCTTGTCTCTCATTCCCTCCCCACTTCCTTGTCACTCTCATCATTTCCTCCCCCCTTGTCACTCTCATTCCCCCCCACTCCCTTGTCACTCTCACCCCCCCACACTCCCTTGTCACTCTCATTCCCCCTTCCACTCCCTTGTCACTCTCATTCCCCCTTCCACTCCCTTGTCACTCTCATTCCCCCTTCCACTCCCTTGTCACTCTCATCATTTCCTCCCCCCCTCCCTTGTCACTCTCATTCCATTTCCCCCCCCCCACCTCTAGTGTAGCGTGGCTGAGCTCTGTTCGGTCCGCGGTACAGGAGCATTTATTTCCTGTACCTGGCCGGACTGACAGGAAGTGCACACTAAGTGAGCACTTCCTGTCAGTCCGGCCGGGTAAAGGAAACAAAAGCTCCTGTACCGCGGACCGAACAGAGCTCGGCCACGATACATTAGAGGCATTTCCCTCCTGTCAGTCCCTCTCTCTGGGCAGTGCGGCAGCCGCCCTGTGCAGGGGAGGGCCCACTGCCGTACTTTAAAAAAAAAAAAAACTTGCTGCCAAGTCGCCTTAGGTGGTGCCGGCCCTGACTACAAGAATCCTGGTCAGTGTATTTGCTCCCTATGGTGATCCTTCTGTATTTCTACATGTACTATATCATGTCTGATTTTCATGGGATAATCCTTTTAAGAAAATTGGTTTCTACCTAATGGGGTTTTATTTTAACTTCCTCAAGATCAACAATGCAAGCTAACAGGATTAACTGGATGGAGAGACAACCTTACAAACTACTGGATGTTCCAATGTTATTAGCTATATATGTGCCAAGCTGCACATGAACTATAGTGATGGGAAGGTGCTGGTCATTTATGTAGAGGCAGTCCATAACATTGAGCAGTATACAACTCACTCACAGAACCCAGAAATTGATATCACTTTATGTGAAAGGATGTTCTTTATTATGTTTTAATTTATATTGAATGCTTTGTTGCTTGCATTAATCATGTTTTCTTTTACTGGCTATCCACTCTATCTAGAACTGAACCTCAGGAGAAATCAGGCTAAAGCAGATGTAATGAACACCATGATTGTAGTTAAGCGATATATTGGACTTGGATATAATGGACTTATAATATAGTACACCATGCTGAGATTTTATTTCAGGCAGAATGGGGGAGGGTAGTGGAGTCCTCACAAGTGCATAAGCTTGACCCAACTAATTTTCCTAAGTTTGTATTCTTTATTGATATTTTAATCTTGGAATAAGAAATACATCTTAAGGGTAGTCTATTTTATCTTCTGAGGTGTCTGCAGCTTTTTTTATGATAATTATTATTACTACTTCATGAATAACTGCTTCAAAGTAAGTGAACTTTAATGTGAGCGCTAAATATGACAAATGAAATGTATGGTAATACATTAGGAGTCATTGAGTTATGAAACACACAAGATCATGTATTAGGCCTTTATAAGGCATAGGAAATAACTCAATATATCATAGTGATGCCTAATTGGAGGCCTGGGGCCTGCAAGTGGGGGGCCCTTATATGCCTTATGTGTGGCCCCTGGGCTGTAAGAGAAGGCAAATTCATATAGAGCAGCTGCCTTCCCAGAATAATGATCAAATATGAGCACCGCTACATAACGAGCATGCTTCTCAGCCATACCAAACACAAGAACTCCTGATTTCTCTTTTGTCATGGGGGCACTACCGAGGGGAGTAGAGAGGACAAGGACCACTTTCACTGATCTTCATTGATAGTCTGTAACAAGATAGACAATTATTTGAACAAAAAACTATTAATGACGTGATCAGAAATTTGAATTAAAGTGTTATATTAATGTAAAAATGTTTAAATCGTTTCCTGATACAAAATGGGGCTTTTAAATGGGTTAATAGAAGCATAGAAACATAGAATGTGTCGGCAGATAAGAACCATTTGGCCCATCTAGTCTGCCAAATATAGTAAATAATATTAATAGCCCCTGGCCCTATCTAATATGAAGGATGGCCTTATGCCTATCCCATGCATGCTTAAACTCCTTCACTGTATTTGCAGCTACCACTTCTGCAGGAAGGCTATTCCATGCATCCACTACTCTCTCAGTAAAGTAATACTTCCTGATATTACTTTTAAACCTTGGCCCCTCTAATTTAAAACGATGTCCTCTTGTGGTAGTTTTTCTTCTTTTAAATATTTTCTCTTCTTTTACCTTGTTTATTCCCTTTATGTATTTAAACGTTTCTATCATATCCCCTCTGTCTCGTCTTTCTTCCAAGCTATACATGTTAGGGTCCTTTAATCTTTCCTGGTAAGTTTTATCCTACAATCCATGTATAGTTTAGTAGCTCTTCTCTGAACTCTCTCCAAAGTATCAATATCCTTCTGAAGATATGGTCTCCAGTACTGTGCACAATACTCCAAATGAGGTCTAACTAGTGATCTGTAGAGCGCCATGAGCATCTCCTTCTTTCTTTTGGACAGGGACCTGAACCCGAAATTTCCGTAAAAGTTCGGGTTCGGTGTTCGGCGCTTTCTTGGCACTTTTTGAAAGGCTACAGAGCAGCCAATTAACAAGCGGTTAACTGTCTGACCTTAGAAGCCATTACAGCCATGCCTACTAATGGCATGGCTGTGATTGGCCAGAGCAGCATGTGACCCAGGCTCTATATAAGCTTGAGTCACAAAGCGCTGCACATCACTCTGCTGTTACAAGTGTAGGGAGAGGATGCTGCTGGACTTTTGATTTCAGGGAGAGAATAGGAGAGACTGTAACTCAGCGATCTATAGATAAATAGTTGTGTGGGTGCAGGGCACAATCGTTTTACCCTGCCCTGAGCCCATTGACCAAAAAGAAAATAACTTTTATAATTCTGTTAGTTAGGTGGGTGGCGGTGGCGGCAATTTTATGCAAACTCCGTGCACCAGCACTGCATCTGAGCTTTAGGGACATTGCAAATCACAATTTTTTAAGCAAACTACAACATTTGGATTAGTCAGTGTGCAATTTAAGCTAGAAATACACCCATCATTTTCTGGGGTTTAAAAAACAAACTTTTATGACCAAAAACATTATTTTAAGGCCTTGTAGCATCAGCACGTATAAAATTACAGGCTTATATACTGCGGTCAAATTCAATTGTTAAACACTCGTTTGGGCACAAAAAATTTAGATGGCAGCCTTTGATGCAGATTTTATTGTGAGATACACCCTTAATACATTTGGGCTACATTCAGAGACTTTAAATACCGCCATTTGGTGCACCAATATTGAATTTAGGCCTACACTGGTTCAGTTCCTGTGAGATACCCCCTCTACATACAGGGGTTTAATTCAGACATTTGAAATACAGCCATTTTGGGCAAATAAATATTTTATTTAGGCCTACACGGGTTCAGGCCATGTGAGATACACCCTCTACAAACAGGGGTTTGATTCAGGCATTTTAAATAAAGCCATTTAAAATACATAAATTTTGTGCAAATAAATATTTAATTTAGACCTACACTGGTTCAGGCCCTGTGAGATACACCCTCTAAATACAGGGGTTTGATTCATGCATTTGAAATACAGCCTTTTAAAATACAGCCATTTTGAGCAAAGAAATATTTAATTTAGGCCTACAATGATTCAGGCCCTGTGAGATACAACCTCTACATACAGGTGTTTGATTCAGGCATTTGAAATACAGCCAATTGAAATACAGCCATTTTGGGCAAAGAAGTATTTAATTCAGGCCTACGCTGGTTCAGACCGTGTGAGATACACCCTCTAAATACATGCGTTTGATTCAGGCATTTTAAAAGCAGCCATTTAGGGCAAATAAATATATAATTTAGGCCTACACTGCTTCAGGCCGTGTGAGATACACCCTCTACATACAGGGGTTTGATTCAGGCATTTGAAATACAGCCATTTGAAATACATCCATTTTCTGCAAAGAAATATTTAATTTAGGCCTAAACTGGTTCAGGCCCTGTGAAATACACCCTCTATATACAGGGGTTTGATTCAGGCATTTGAAATACAGCCATTTTGGGAAAATAAATATTTAAATTTAGGCCTACACTGGTTCAGGCCCTGTGAGATATACCCTATACATAAAGAGGTTTGATTCAGACATTTGAAATACAGCCATTTTGGCAAGCAAATATTCAGTTTAAACGCAAAAACACAAAATGCAATTGCACACTGCAACCAGCACTCTGCCCTGCCTTTATGCAAATAAATATTCAATTTAGGCCTACACAGTTTCAGGCCATGTGAGATACACCTTCTACATACATGGGTTTGATTCAGGCATTTGAAATACAGCAATTTGAAATACCGCCATTTTGGGCTAATAAATATTAAATTTAGGCCTACACTTGTTCAGGCCCTGTGAGATACACCCTCTACATACAGGGGTTTGATTCAGGCATTTAAAATTCAGCTATTTTGGGCAAAGAAATATTTAATTTAGGCCTACACTGGTTTAGGCCCTGTGAGATACACCCTATACATACAAGGGTTTGATTCAGGCATTTGAAATACAGCCATTTGAAATACATCCATTTTGTACAAAGAAATATTTAATTTAGGCCTACACTGGTTTAGGCTCTGTGAGATACAACCTATACATACAAGGGTTTGATTCAGGCATTTGAAATACATCCATTTGAAATACAGCCTTGTTGGGCAAAGAAATATTTTATTAAGGACTACACTGGTTCAGACCGTGTGAGATACACTCTCTACATACAGGGGTTTGATTTAGGCATTTGAAATACAGCCATTTTGGGCAAAAAAGTATTTAATTCAGGCCTACACTGGTTCAGACCGTGTGAGATACACCCTCTACATAAAGGGATTTGATTCAGACATTTGAAATACAGCCATTTTGGGCAAACAAATATTTCATTTAGGCCTACATGGTTTCAGGCCGTGTGAGATACACCCTCTACATACAGGGGTTTGATTCAGGCATTTGAAATACAGCCATATTGGGCAAAGAAATATATAATTTAGACCTACACTGCTTCAGGCCCTGTGAGATACACCCTCTACATACAGTGGTTTGATTCAGGAATTTGAAATACAGCTATTTGAAATACATCCATTTTCTGCAAATAAATATTTAATTTAGGCCTACACTGGTTTAGGCCCTGTGAGATACACCCTATACATACAAGGGTTTGATTCAGGCATTTGAAATACAGCCATTTGAAATACATCCATTTTGTACAAATAAATATTTAATTTAGGCCTACACTGGTTTAGGCCCTGTGAGATACACCCTCTACATACAAGGGTTTGATTCAAGCATTTGAAAAACAGCCATTTTGGGCAAAGAAATATTTAATTCAGGCCTACACTGGTTCAGACTGTGTGAGATACACCCTCTACAAACACGGGTTTGATTCAAACATTTGAAATACAGCCATTTTGGGCAAAGAAATATTTAATTTAGGCCTACACTGCTTCAGGCCGTGTGAGATACACCCTCTACACCCAGTGGACTTGGTTGACCGGGGAGAGTGTGCAGCCATTGATCGTGATAGATAGGTATGTTGGGCAAAGAAAGATGATGAATTCTGTTTTATCCATGTTAGGTTTTAGAAAGCGAAAGGCGAAGAAGGATAATATAAAAGATAGACATTGTGGGATTCTTGATAGTAAGGTGGTGATGTCTGGACCAGAGAGGTAGATTTGTGTGTCGTCAGCATAAGAGTGATACTGAAAATGCAGATAGAGAAGAGCAGGCGTCCTAGGACAAAGCCTTGCAGGAGACAAACAGAGAGGGAATGAGACAAGGAGGTTGTGTGGGAGTGGGAGATGCTAAACGTCCGGTCTGTGAGATATGTTGTGATCCAGGATAGGGCCAGGACAGTGATGACAAGAGATGAGAGAGTTTGCAGCAGAAGCGAGTGGTCAACAGTGTTGAAGGCAGAGGGCAGGTCATGAAGAAGAAGGACAGAGTATTGTTTCTTGGTTTTGGCTTTTATTAGGTCATTGGTCACTTTGGTAAAGGCAGTCTTCATCGAGTAGTGGGGTCAGAAGATTGCAGGCGGTCAAAGTGGGGTTTGATTCAGGCATTTGAAATAAAGCCATTTTAGGCAAAGAAATATTTAATTCAGGCCTACACTGGTACAGACCGTGTGAGAAACACCCTCTACATACAGGGGTTTGATTCAGACATTTGAAATACAGCCATTTTAGGCAAACAAATATTTAATTTAGGCCTACACGGTTTCAGGCCGTGTGAGATACACCCTCTACATACAGGGGTTTGATTCAGACATTTGAAATACAGCCATTTGGGGGAAATAAATATTTAATTTAGGCCTACACGGGTTCAGGCCATGTGAGATACACCCTCTACATACAGGGGTTTGATTCAGGCATTTGAAATACAGCCATTTTGTGCAAATAAATACTTAATTTAGGCCTACACTGGTTCAGGGCCTGTGAGATACACCCTCTAAATACAGGGATTTGATTCAGGCTTTTTAAATACAGCCTTTTGAAATGCAGCCATTTTGAGAAAATAAATATTTAATTTAGGCCTACACTGGTTCAGGCCCTGTGAGATACAAACTCTACATACACTGGTTTGATTCAGGCATTTGAAATACAGCTAATTGAAATACAGCCATTTTGGGCAAAGAAGTATTTAATTCAGGCCTACACTGGTTCAGACGGTGTGAGACACACCCTCTACATAAAGTGATTTGATTCAGACATTTAAAATACAGCCATTTTGTTCAAAAAAATATTTAATTTAGGCCTAAACTGGTTCAGGCCCTTTTAGTTACACACTCTACATACAGGAGTTTGATTCAGGCATTTGAAATACAGCCATTTGAAATACAGCCTTGTTGGGCAAATAAATATTTAATTCAGGACTACACTGGTTTAGACCGTGTGAGATACACTCTCTACATACAGGGGTTTGATTCAGGCATTTGAAATGCAGCCATTTTGGGCAAAAAATATATATATTTAATTTAGGCCTACACGGTTTCAGGCCGTGTGAGATACACCCTCTACATACAGGGGTTTGATTCAGGCATTTGAAATACAGCCATTTGAAATACATCCATTTTGGGCAAATAAATATTTAATTTAGGCCTACACTGGTTAAGGCCCTGTGAGATACACCATATACATAACAGGCGTTTGATTCAGGCATTTGATATACAGCCATTTGAAATATAGCCATTTTGGGCAAATAAATATTTAATTCAGGCCTATACTGGTTCAGATCGTGTGAGATACATCCTATACATACAGGGGTTTGATTTAGGCTTTTGAAATACAGCCATTTTGGGCAAAGAAATATTAAATTTAGGCCTAAACTGGTTCAGGCCTTTTGAGATACACCGTCTACATACAGGGGTTTGATTCAGGCATTTGAAACACAGCCATTTGAAATACAGCCTTGTTGGGCAAAGAAATATTTAATTCAGGACTACACTGGTTCAGACCGTGTGAAATACACTCTTTACATACAGGGGTTTGATTCAGGCATTTGAAACACAGCCATTTTGGGCAACAAAATATTAAATTTAGGCCTAAACTGGTTCAGCCCCCTTGAGATACACCCTCTACATACAGGGGTTTGATTCAGGCATTTGAAATACAGCCATTTGAAATACAGCCTTTTTGGGAAAATAAATATTTAATTCAGGACTACACTGGTTCAGACCGTGTGAGATACACTCTCTACATACAGGGGTTTGATTCAGGCATTTTAAATACAGCCATTTGAAATACAGCCTTGTTGGGCAAAGAACTAATTAATTCAGACCTACACTGGTTAAGACCGTGTGAGATACACTCTCTACATACAGGGGTTTGATTTAGGCATTTGAAATACAGCAATTTTGTGCGAAGAAATATTTAATTTAGACCTACACTGGATCAGGCCCTGTAAGATACACCCTTTACATAAAGGGTTTGATTCAAGCATGCGAAAAACAGCCATTTTGGGCAAAGAAATATTTAATTCAGGCCTACACTGGTTCAGACTGTGTGAGATACACCCTCTACAAGCAAGGGTTTGATTCAGACATTTGAAATACAACCATTTTGGGCAAATAAATATTTAATTTAGGCCTACACTGGTTCAGGCCGTGTGAGATACACCCTCTACACCCAGCGGACTTGGTTGTCCGGGGAGAGTGTGCAGGTGTTGAGCAAGATGGGGGAAAGATGATGAATTCTGTTTTATCCATGTTAAGTTTTAGAAAGCGAAAGGAGAAGAAGGATGATATAAAAGATAGACATTGTGGGATTCTTGATAGCAAGGTGGTGATGTCTGGACCAGAGAGGTAGATTTGTGTGTCGTCAGCATAAGAGTGATACTGAAAGTGTAGATAGAGAAGAGCAGGGGTCCTAGGACAGAGCTTTGCGGGACACCAACGGAGAGGGAATGAGACAAGGAGGTTGTGTGGGAGTGGGAAATGCTAATCGTCCGGTCTGTGAGGTATGATGTGATCCAGGAGAGGGCCAGGTCAGTGATGACAAGAGATGAGAGAGTTTGCAGCACAATGGAGTGGTCAACAGTGTTGAAGGCAGAGGGCAGGTCCAGGAGAAGGAGGACAGAGTATTCTTTCTTGGTTTTGGCTGTAGGTCATTGGTCACTTTGGTAAAGGCGGTCTCCGTTGAGTGGTGTGGTCAGAAGATTGTAGGCGGTCAAAGAGAGGTTTGATTCAGGCATTTGGAATACAGCCATTTGAAATACAGCCATTTTAGGCAAAGAAATATTAATTCAGGCCTACACTGGTTCAGACCGTGGGAGAAACACCCTCTACATACCGAAGTTTGATTCAGACATTTGAAATACAGCCATTTTGGGCAAAAAACATATTTAATTTAGGCCTACATGGTTTCAGACGGTGTGAGATACACCCTCTACATACAGGGGTTTGATTCAGGCATTTGAAATACAGCCATTTGAAATATAGCCTTGTTGGGCAAAGAAATATTTAATTTAGGCCTACACTGGTTCAGACCCTGTGAGATACACCCTCTACATACAGATAGATACACCCTCTATATACTTCTATTTAAAATACAGCCATTTTGGGGAAATCAACATTGGTTCAGACTGTTTGAGATACACCCTCTACATTCAGGCATTTGAAATACAGCCATTTTGGGCAAAGAAATCTTGAATTCAGACCTACAGTGGGTCAGGCCGTGTAAGATACACCCTCTATATACAGGGGTTTGATTGAAGCATTGTAAATACAGCCATTTGAAATGCAGCCATTTTGGGCAAAGAAATATTTAATTTAGGCCTAAGTTCAGTCCGTGTGAGATACACTCTCTACATACAGGGGTTTGATTCAGGCATTTGAAATACAGCCATTTGAAATATAGCCATTTTGGGCAAATAATTATTTAATTCAGGCCTACACTGGATCAGAACGTGTGAGATACACCCTTTAAATACAGGGGTTTGATTCAGGCATTTAAAATACATCCATTTTGGGCAATGAAATCTTGACTTCAGGCCTACAGTGGGGTAGGCCGTGTGAGATATACCCTTTACATACAGGGGCTTGATTCAAGCATTTGAAATACAGCCATTTTGGGCACAGAAATCTTTAATTTAGGCTTAGTCTGGTTCAGGCCGTGTGAGATACACCCTTAACATACTGTTGTTCTATTCTACTATTTATTAAACCCCCGTTTACGGCAAGATCCTAAATTCGAAAAATATGAGGAGAGCATCAAATAAAAGACGTGGCTCAGGTCGTGGTGCTGTTGGTGGAGCTCCTGTTGCACGGCGAGGACGTGGTCGATCTGTGCCAGCTACACGCGCAAGTGAAAGCCCTTCCTCAGGTGCGAGTAGGCTACAGAACCTGCAGCGGTATTTGGTCGGGCCTAATGCAGCTCTACGATTGGTGAGGCCTGAATAAGTACAGGCGATAGTAGATTGGGTTGCTGACAGTGGATCCAGTTCCTTCACATTGTCTCCCACCCAGTCTCCTGCTGAAAGACAACAGTTGGCAACTGCAGCCATTGTCCATCAGTCTTTGACCTCACCCCCTCGCAAATCAGCCAAGCAGTCTGAGCCCCAAGTCATGCAGCAGTCTCTTCTGCTTTTTGATGACTCTGTTAGCAGGGTTTCCCAGGGCCATCCACCTAGCCCTGCCCCAGAAGTGGAAGAGATTGAGTGCACCGATGCCCAACCACTTATGCAAGATGAGTACATGGGAGGACCATCGCAGTACGTCTTGGAACGATGACGAAACACAGGTGCCAACTGCTGGGGCTTTCGAAAGTGTGCAGACCGACAAGGAAGGTTAGGGGTGAAGACTGGGTGGAAAATGATGTGCAGGATGATGAAGTCCTCGACCCCACATGGAATCAAGGTCATGCAAGTGACCTATGTAGTTCGGAGGAAGAGGTGATGGTCGCACAGAGCCACCAGCACAGCAGAAGAGGGAGCAGGGTGCAAAAGCAGAGCAGCCGTCCTCTACACAGTACACCTCCTACTGCCCACGCAGCAAAGGACCGAGCACACCAAAGCCAGCTCCAAGGAGTTCCCTGGCGTGGCAGTTTTTCATACAATGTGCTGACGACAAAACACGAGTGGTTTGCACGCTGTGCAATCAGAGCCTGAAGCGAGGCATAAACCTTCTCAACGAGAGCACAACCTGCATGACCAGGTATTTAAGTGCAAAGCACGAGCTGCAGTGGAGTAGACATCTCAAAAAACAAAAAAAGTTATCTGGCTTCCTCCTGCTTCCTTTTCTGCTGCAGTCTCGGCCTCTTCAACCACCTCTGGAGTGACAGTGCCACCTGCCACCCTGCAAACATAGGATCTACCAGCAACACCAACACCTGGGTCACCAAGCATCTCCACAATGTCCCACGGAAGCGTTCAGCTCTCCATCTCCTAAACGCTGGAGAGGAAGAGGAAGTACCCTCCTACCCACACGTGATCCCTAGCCCTGAATGTCAGCATTTCTAAATTACTGGCTTTTGAAATGCTGTCATTCTGTCTGGTGGAGACGGATAGTTTTAAAGGCCTTATGGCGGTGGCTGTCCCACAGTACATCGTGCCCAGCCGCCACTACTTTTCCAGGCGAGCCATCCCTTCCCTGCACAACCAAGTAGGGGACAAAATCAGGTGTGCACTGCGCAACGCCATCTGTGGTAAGGTGCACCTGACTCCATATGAACCAGTAAGCACGGTCAGGGCCATTATATCTGCATAACAGCACACTGGGTAAATGCAGTGGCGGCTGGGCCTGAGACAGAAAGCAGTTAGGCGCATGTCCTTCCGCCACCGAGGATTGTAGGGCGCTTCAGTTTGCCTCCTGTTGCTTCTTTCTCCTACTCTGCTTTCTCATCCTCTACCAGTTCCTCATCCGGTCAGTGTAACACCTTCACCACCAACTTCAGCACAGCCAGGGGTAAACGACAGCAGACAGTTTTAAAACGTATCTGTTTGGGGGACAAATCCAACACTGCGCAGATGCTGTGGACGGGGCTTGAACAATAGACCGATGAGTGGTTTGTGCCAGTCAGCCTCAAGCCCGGCCTGGTGGTGTGCGATAATGGGCGAAATCTCGTAGCTCTGACGCACATCCCTTGACTGGCACATGTGCTGAATTTGGTGGTGCAGAGATTCCTTAAAAAATACCTTGATATGTCAGTGCTGCTGCATAAAGTGCAGGCTGTCTGTGCGCGCTTTCGGCATTCTCACCCTGCTGCTGCTCGTGCTGCTGTGTAACTTCGGTCTTCCCGCTCACCACCTCATATGCGACGTGCCCACAAGGTGGAACTCTACCTGCACATGCTGACCAGACTGTGCGAGCAGCAACAGGCGATAGTGGAGTTTTAGCTGCAGCACGCATGGGTGAGTCGCTCGGCTGAACAGCACCACTTCACCACCAATGACTGGGACTCTATGCGAGACCTGTGTTCCTTGTTGCACTGTTTTGAGGACTCCACCAACATGGCCAATGCCAATAACGCTGTTCTTAGTGTTACTATCCCACTTCTATGCCTCCTTGAAAAAACGATCATAACATAGGGTTTCCAGCCAGTCATTCCCAAGTGGCTCCGAGGGTGAGTTCCTGCACCCACAAACCCAAGGTACACAATTGTCCAGCCAGGGCACAGTTCTGGAGGATGACGAGGTGGAGGATGAGGAGAAGATGAGGAGGAACCATGTTCACAGCAGGGTGGCACCCAGACCAGCTCATGGCCATCAATGGTGCGTGGATGGGGGGATACAGAGGACACAGACGAAACACCTCCTACATAGGACAGCTTTCCGTTGCCTCTGGGCAGCCTGGCACACATGTGATTACAGCGATTACATGCTGCAGTGTCTCCGCAACGACCGCCGAGTTGCCCACATTCTAACTTGTGCTGATTACTGGGTGGCCACACTGCTGAATCCCTGTTACAAGGACAACATACCGTCCTTAACCACCTCCGGACCGCCTAACGCAGATCTGCGGTCCGGAGGCGGCAGCTGTTCGCTCAACGACGCATATACGCGTCATCTCGCGAGACGCAAGATTTCCTGTGAACGCGCGCACACAGGCGCGCGCGTTCACAGGAACGGAAGGTAAGCGAGTGGATCTCCAGCCTGCCAGCGGCGATCGTTCGATTTTTTTTTAACCCCTAACAGGTATATTAGACGCTGTTTTCATAACAGCATCTAATATACCTGCTACCTGGTCCTCTGGTGGTCCCTTTTGTTTGGATCGACCACCAGAGGACACAGGTAGCTGTGTAAAGTAGCACCAAACACCACTACACTACACCCCCCCTGTCACTTATTAACCCCTTATGAACCCCTGATCACTTCATATAGACCCCCCCCCCGTCATTGATCACCCCCCTGTCATTGATCACCCCCCTGTAAGGCTCCATTCAGACGTCCATATGATTTTTACGGATCCACGGATACATGGATCGGATCCGCAAAACGTATACGGACGTCTGAATGGAGCCTTACAGGGGGGTGATCAATGACAGGGGGGTGATCACCCATATAGACTCCCTGATCACCCCCCTGTCATTAATCACCCCCCTGTAAGGCTCCATTCAGACGTCCGTATGATTTTTACGGATCCACGGATACATGCATCGGATCCGCAAAACACATACGGACGTCTGAATGGAGCCTTACAGGGGGGTGATCAATGACAAGGGGGTGATCACCCCATATAGACTCCCTGATCACCCCCCTGTCATTGATCACCCCCCTGTAAGGCTCCATTCAGACGTCCGTATGTGTTTTGCGGATCCAATACGTGTATCCGTAAAAATCATACGGACGTCTGAATGGAGCCTTACAGCGGGGTGATCACCCCAAATAGATTCCCTGATCACCCCCCTGTCATTGATCTCCCCCCTGTAAGGCTCCATTCAGACGTCCGTATGTGTTTTGCGGATCCAATACGTGTATCCGTAAAAATCATACGGACGTCTGAATGGAGCCTTACAGCGGGGTGATCACCCCATATAGACTCCCTGATCACCCCCCTGTCATTGATCACCCCCCTGTAAGGCTCCATTCAGACGTCCATATGATTTTTACGGATCCACGGATACATGGATCGGATCCGCAAAACGTATACGGACGTCTGAATGGAGCCTTACAGGGGGGTGATCAATGACAGGGGGGTGATCACCCATATAGACTCCCTGATCACCCCCCTGTCATTAATCACCCCCCTGTAAGGCTCCATTCAGACGTCCGTATGATTTTTACGGATCCACGGATACATGAATCGGATCCGCAAAACACATACGGACGTCTGAATGGAGCCTTACAGGGGGGTGATCAATGACAAGGGGGTGATCACCCCATATAGACTCCCTGATCACCCCCCTGTCATTGATCACCCCCCTGTAAGGCTCCATTCAGACGTCCGTATGTGTTTTGCGGATCCAATACGTGTATCCGTAAAAATCATACGGACGTCTGAATGGAGCCTTACAGCGGGGTGATCACCCCATATAGACTCCCTGATCACCCCCCTGTCATTGATCACCCCCCTGTAAGGCTCCATTCAGACGTCCGTATGTGTTTTGCGGATCCAATACGTGTATCCGTAAAAATCATACGGACGTCTGAATGGAGCCTTACAGCGGGGTGATCACCCCATATAGACTCCCTGATCACCCCCCTGTCATTGATCACCCCCCTGTCATTGATCACCCCCCTGTAAGGCTCCATTCAGACGTCCGTATGATTTTTACGGATCCACGGATACATGGATCGGATCCGCAAAACACATACGGACGTCTGAATGGAGCCTTACAGGGGGGTGATCAATGACAGGGGGGTGATCACCCCATATAGACTCCCTGATCACCCCCCTGTCATTGATCTCCCCCCTGTAAGGCTCCATTCAGACGTCCGTATGTGTTTTGCGGATCCAATACGCGTATCCGTAAAAATCATACGGACGTCTGAATGGAGCCTTACAGCGGGGTGATCACCCCATATAGACTCCCTGATCACCCCCCTGTCATTGATCACCCCCCTGTAAGGCTCCATTCAGACATTCTTTTGGCCCAAGTTAGTGGAGATTGTTATGTTTTTTTTTTGTTTTGTTTTTTCTTACAAAGTCTCATATTCCACTAACTTGTGTCAAAAAATAAAATCTCACATGAACTCACCATACCCCTCACGGAATCTAAATGCGTAAATTTTTTTAGACATTCATTTTCCAGACTTCTTCTCACGCTTTAGGGTCCCTAAAA
The DNA here is from genome assembly GCF_014858855.1 of Bufo gargarizans. Taxonomy (NCBI): domain Eukaryota; kingdom Metazoa; phylum Chordata; class Amphibia; order Anura; family Bufonidae; genus Bufo; species Bufo gargarizans. The sequence continues at coordinate 124,043,668 of NC_058088.1, forward strand.
TGCCAGGGCAGTAGAAATACCCCACATGTGACCCCATTTCGGAAAGAAGACACCCCAAGGTATTCCGTGAGGGGCATGGCGAGTTCCTAGAATTTTTATTTTTTGTCACAAGTTTGCGAAAAATGATGATTTATTTTATTTTTTTCTTTCAAAGTCTCATATTCCACTAACTTGTGACAAAAATAAAAAATTCTAGGAACTCGCAATGCCCCTCACGGAATAACTTGGGGTGTCTTCTTTCCAAAATGGGGTCACTTGTGGGGTAGTTATACTGCCCTGGCAATTTAGGGGCCCTAATGTGTGCGAAGTAGTTTGAAATCAAAATCTGTAAAAAATGGCCGGTGAAATCCTAAAGGTGCTCTTTGGAATGTGGGCCCCTTTGCCCACCTAGGCTGCAAAATAGTGTCACAAATCTGGTATCGCCGTACTCAGGAGAGGTTGGGCAATGTGTTTTGGGGTGTCATTTTACATATACCCATGCTGGGTGAGAGAAATATCTTGGTCAAATGCCAACTTTGTATAAAAAAAATGGGAAAAGTTGTCTTTTGCCAAGATATTTCTCTCACCCAGCATGACACCCCAAAACACATTCCCCAACTTCTCCTGAGTACAGCAATACCAGATGTGTGACACTTTTTTGCAGCCTAGGTGGGCAAAGGGGCACACATTCCAAAGAGCACCTTTCGGATTTCACCGGTCATTTTTTACAGATTTTGATTTCAAACTACTTCTCACGCATCTGGGCCTCTAAAATGCCAGGGCAGTATAACTACCCCACAAGTGACCCCATTTTGGAAAGAAGATACCCCAAGGTATTTTGTGATGGGCATAATGAGTTCATGGAAGTTTTTATTTTTTGTCACAAGTTAAGTAGGATTATGAGACTTTGTAAGAAAAAAAAAAATCATCATTTTCCGCTAACTTCTATGAACTCACTATGCCCATCAGTGAATACCTTAGGGTGTCTACTTTCCGAAATGAGGTCATTTGTGGGGGTTTTCTACTGTCTGGGCATTGTAGAACCTCAGGAAACATGACAAGTGCTCAGAAAGTCAGAGCTGCTTCAAAAAGCGGAAATTCACATTTTTGTACCATAGTTTGTAAACGCTATAACTTTTACCCAAACCATTTTTTTTTTTACCCAAACATTTTTTTTTTATCAAAGTCACGTAGAAAAATAAATTTAGCGAAAAATTTATATATGGATGTCGTTCTTTTTGCAAAATTTTACAACTGAAAGTGAAAAATGTCATTTTTTGGGCAAACAAATCGTTAAATTTCGATTAATTACAAAAAAAGTAAAAATGTCAGCAGCAATGAAATACCACCAAATGAAAGCTCTATTAGTGAGAAGAAAAGGAGGTAAAATTCATTTGGGTGGTAAGTTGCATGACCGAGCAATAAACTGTGAAAGTAGTGTAGTGCAGAAGTGTAAAAAGTGGCCTGGTCATTAAGGGTGTTTCAGCTAGGGGGGTTGAAGTGGTTAATTGATGTATGCCACCTCCTTTGATTCAATGTTTAAACTTAAGTTGCACCACATTTATGCTTCAATACTTTGTCCCACATTTGCGCATCAATAGCTTTTCCCACAATTTTGCTTGACTCTTTTGGCCCACATTTGGGCTTTTGAAATTTGTCCCATATTTGCGCCTCAATAGCTTTTTCCAAATTTCTGCTCGATCCCCAATTTTTAAAATAAATTTATCTCCCTTAAATTTGGTCTCTTTTTCTCACGCTCCCTCTCCGGCCTGGAACCCTGATTCCTCGCCACCCGTGATCACCATGGTAGGCGCATAAAAGAACATCTAAAGTTGATAGAGCAGATATCAAATTGGATCGTGAACATCACCGGGACGTGCGACATGGTGGGGCAGTAAGTATGCACATGCCTACACGATCTAACTGAGAGGGGTCAGCCCCTGCAACTTCTGGGTCTCCAAATTGGGCACATGGCCTGGGCTTGCCCTTTACGCCTTGGAGGTGCTGGCCTGCCCTGCAGCCAGTGTATTGTCTGAACGTGTGTTTAGCACGACTGGAGGTTTTTTTTTTTCCCAATGTTTTGGGGTGTACCTTAATTAAGAAAATAAAAAATAAATGTTTAAACCAAAAAGCAGTGTAGGCTACCTCCTTCTCCTCCACCGCCACTTCCACCTACACCGCCACATCCACCACCTCCTCCACCTCCTACTCCATATGGACCTGGTACTCCTAGATCAAGATTTATTTATTTATTTTTTACATATTTTGTTATTTTAAGTCATTTCCCTAGCCACATTTGTTTGCAGAGCACTTGCCATGCTCTTAACCACATTTTGACAAAATTTGCAGCCCTCTAGCCCTTTCCATGACATTTTTACAGCCATTTTAGTGCTCAAAAGTTTGGGTCCCTATTGACTTCAATGGGGTTCGGGGTCAAGTTCGGGTCCCGAATTCAAAAACTTTTTCCCGAAGTTCGGCCGAACCCGTCGAACCCGAACATCCAGGTGTCCGCTCAACTCTACTAGTTTTCCTAAATCCTTTTCCATTTGGTGTATCCCTTCAGGAACATCAACCCTATTACAAATTTTTGTATCAGCAAAAAGACACACCCTGTTGCATTAAGGCCTTCTGCAATTTTGCTGATAAAGATATTAAACAATATGGGTCCCAGACCAGATCCCTGAGGTACCCCACTGGTAACAAGACCATGGTCTGAATATACTCCCTCAGCCACTGCCTAATCCATTCAACAATATGGGAGTCCAAGCACAAAGCCTGCAATTTATTGATAAGCCTTCTATGTGGGACAGTATCAAAAGCCTTACTAAAGTCTAGATAAGCGATGTCTACTGCACCTCCACCATCTATTATTTTAGTCACCCAATTAAAAAAAAATTAGTTTGACATGATCTCCCTGAAGTAAACCCATGCTGTTTTTCATCTTTCAATCCATGGGATGTTAGATTATTATTATTATTATTATTATCATTATTAATATTTATTAAAGTGACATTCATTCCATAGCGCTGTACATTTGAGAAGAGGTATACATACATAATAAAGACAATAGCACTAATCATAAACAAGACAAGTTACAAACTGGTACAGAAGGAGAGAGGGCCCTGCCTGTGAGGGCTTACAATCTACTTGGTATTGGAGAAGGACACAGTAGGTGCGGGTGAAGTTGGTCATGGTGGTATAGAGGCAGCAGGGTTACTGGTTGTAGGCTTGTCTGAAGAGGTGGGTTTTCAGGCTTCTTTTGAAGGATTCCACTGTAGGTGAGAGTCTGATATGTTGGGTTAGCGAGTTCCAGAGTATGGGGGATGCACGGGAGAAATGTTGGAGTCCATTGTGGGAAGAGGCAATAAGAGGAGAGGAGAGAAGGAGGTCTTGCTTGTGAGGATCGGAGAGTGCGTGTGGGGATGTATCGGGAAAGTAGCTCAGAAATGTAGGGAGGGGACAGGTTATGGACGGCCTTGTATGTATTTGTTAGTACTTTGAAGTGAATTCGCTGGGCAATGGGGATCCAGTGAAGGGATTGGCAGAGGGGACAGGCAGAGCAGTAATAGGGTGAGAGGTGGATTAGTCGGGCAGCAGAGTTGAGGATAGATTGGAGGGGTGCGAGAGTGCTAGATGGAAGGCCACAGAGGAGAGTGTTGCAGTAGTCTAGGCAGGGGATGATGAGGGCATGTACATGCATTTTCGCAGATTTAAAGTTAAGGAAAGCGCGGGTGCAGGAAATGTTTTTGAGTTGGAGGCGGCAGGTGCTGGAAAGGGCTTGGATGTGCGGTTGGAAGGAAAGGGCAGAATCCAAGGTCACTCCAAGGCAGCGTACTTGGTTTACCAGGGAGAGTGTGCAGCCATTGATCATGATAGATAGGTATGTGGGGGGGGGGGAGGGGGTTGAGCAAGATGGGGGAAAGATGATGAATTCTGTTATATCCATGTTAAGTTTTAGAAAGCGAAAGGCGAAGAAGGGTGCTATAAAAGATAGACATTGTGGGATTCTTGATAGTAAGGTGGTGATATCTGGACCAGAGAGGTAGATTTGTGTGTTGTCAGCATAAGAGTGATACTGAAAGTGTAGATAGAGAAGAGCAGGGGTCCTAGGACAAAGCCTTGCGGGACACCAACAGAGAGGGAATGAGACAAGGAGGTTGTGTGGGAGAGGGAGACGTTAAACATCCGGTCTGTGAGGTATGATGTGATCCAGGAGAGGGCCAGGACAGTGATGATAAGAGATGAGAGAGTTTGCAGCAGAAGGGAATGGTCAACAGTGTTGAAGGCAGAGGGCAGGTCAAGGAGAAGGAGGACAGAGTATTGGTTCTTGGTTTTGGCTGTTAGTAGTTCATTGGTCACTTTGGTAAAGGCAGTCTCCGTCGAGTAGTGGGGTCAGAAGATTGCAGGCACTCAAAGAGGGAGCAAGAGGAGAGGTGAGAGGACAGTTCAGATTTTACATGTTGTTCTAGTAGCTTTGAGGCATACGGAAGAAGTGATATGGGGCGATAACTGGACAAAGAAGATGGGTCAAGTGAAGGCTTTTTGAGGATGGGTGTAATGGTAGCATGTTTAAGAGCAGAGGGGAATACACCAGAGGTTAGTGATAGGTTGAAGAAATGAGTTAGGGCTGCGATAAACACTGTGGTGAGGTTAGGGATGAGGTGGGATGGGATTGGGTCAAATGCATATGTGGTCAGATGAGACCTGGAGAGTAGAGTGGAGAGTTTTTCTTCTGTAATGGTGGAAAAGCGGGTTTTGGGAGAAGAGGACCGAACAGTCGTGTAGAGGGTCTCTGGGAACTGTGTCCTCAGCTGTATGCAGTGAAATGATCTTTAGAATGGGATTTCTTCCATTGCCGCTCAGCAGCCCTGGAAGCTAGTCAGTTTTTTTTTGGTCAGGTTGGTGTGCCAGGGTTGTCTGTTAATTTTTTTCAGGTTTTGTTGTGTGTGAGGGCGGCAACAGTGTCCAGAGCTGTACTTACTGTGGTGTTATATAGGGTGGTAGCAGCATCTGGCTCTTGGAGGGAACAGATGGTAGAGAGTGGGAGAACAGAATCAGAAAGCAAGCAAAATCCAGATGTTTAAGGCTCCTGCGGGGGTGTGATAGTGTGTGGACCGTGGGAGCAGCAGAATAGACCAATGAAGAGAAGGTGAGTAGGTTGTGGTCAGATAGGGGAGAGGCGAAATAGAAAGGTTAGATAGGGAGCAGAGGCGGGTAAAGATAAGATCCAGAGTGTGATCATCTCTGTGGGTGGGAGCTGGAGACCACTTTGATAGGCTGAAGGAGGATGAGAGTGATAGGAGTTTAGAGGCGACCGAGTGGTAGGTGTCAATAGGGATGTTGAAGTCACCCATGATGATAGTGGGGATGTCGGCAGAAAGAAAGTGTAGTAGCCAGGTGTTAAAGTGGTCAAGAAAGATGGTGGCAGGGCCTGCGGGGCGATAAATGACGGCTACTTGAAGGTTGGAGGGAGAGTAGATGCGAACAGAGTGTTTTTCAAATGAGATGAGCGTAATGGAGGGTGGCAGTGGAGTTGGGCTGTAGGAGCAGGTGTCTGATAGGAGAAGACCAACTCCACCATGTTTGCATGTTTCTGTGAGACCCAGAAAGGAAAGGTTTTGAGAGATGAAAAGTTCATGAATGTAGGACAGTTTGTTACAGAGTGTGCATTCCATCATGCTCTTGCAAGAGGAACCAAAAGAGCAGGGTCAGAGGAATGGTTTTTAGGTTTTAGATGTTCCACAATCCTCTCCTTAAGTATGGTTTCCATTAATTTCCCCACTATTGATGTCAGGCTTACTGGCCTATAGTTGCCCGATTCCTCCCTACTACCTTTATTGTGAATTGGCACAACATTTGCTAATTTCCAATCTTTTGGGACGACTGCAGTTACCAGTGATTGGTTAAATAAATCTGTTAATAGTTTTGCTAGTTCACCGCTAAGCTCTTATAATAGCTTTGGGTGCATCCCATCAGGCCCCTGTGATTTATTTGTATTCATTTTAGACAGCTGACTTAGAACCTCCTCCTCTGTAAAGACACATGCATCAAAGGATTCACTAGTATTCCTCCCTAACTGATGTCCTTTTCCTTCATTTTCCTTTGTAAAAACTGAACAGAAGTATTCATTGAGGCAGTCAGCTAGTTCTTTATCTTCTTCCATATACTTTCCTTCTTTTGTTTTTCATTTGGTAATTCATTGTTTTAGTTTCCTTTTTTCATTTATGTATCTGAAGAATCACAGTTTTTCACTGACTGAGCTAATTTCTCTTCTGACTATGCTTTAGAAGCTCTGACTTGCTGCATGTAAATCTTTGTAATATGCACTGACCATTACTCTATTACCATCAATTGTTATTTGACAGAATAGCTGCCCAAGTAATAGGACCCTAAGTCAAAGGTTAAGTCAAAGTTGAAAGTAAAAATGAGGGTTTAACTCAAGACTAGTACTCTAGTACTGGACAAACATCGGCCTGGGACGGTTTGCTAATGTGATCGCGGCAGGCAAACCTGAAAAACCTTCAGTTCATATTTGCAGCCACCAAATACTTAGTAGACGTGCACAAATAGTCCTACAACATGGACAGTGACATAATAGAGGGGGATAAATGACAAAAATTCCAACCAAAAATATGTCTCAATCAGGGGCCATTTTTATGCACCTTAAAGGGAAATTCTCTGAAATGTGCCATGTCGGAGCCTAGAAATTTTTTATTTTAAGCCGCGGAATGGTAGTACGCGCATTAAAAATTAGGCTTTCACCTGACATAACCAGACCTGAAATTCTGATTATGTGGCTCAAGGTACAATATGCGGTCAATGGATAAACATTTTACTGTATGCGACTGGACTACAAGTGCCAAACATTAGGCATTCACCGGACAGAAAAGATCAAATGATTATGTGGCTGGAGGTATATTACACAGTCAATGGATATCAATTTTACTGAAGGCCAGTACAAATACAGGTCAAATACATATGTTTAAAAGAACTAAAAAGATAAAATTGGATTAAAAACGTGGCTAACAAAATCCCCCCTCTTGACAAAAACCCTAATGATAATAGTTGAAATTCAATAACACGTGGTTGTCACTGGTGTTAAATTGCTCCGAGGCCACAACAATTGTTCATTTACTGTACAGACAAAAACGAGTAAGTGTTTGGCTGGAGGTAGATTACACTGTCATTGGATATCAATTTTACAGCAAGCCAGTGGACTACAGGCCCCAAAAATTATGCATTTAGACTACAGAAAAGAACAAGTAAGTATGTGGCTGGAGGTAGATTACACAGTCATTGGATATAAATTTTACAGCAGGCCAGTGTACTACAGGCCCCAAAAATTATGCATTCAGCGTACAGAAAACAAGTTAGTATGTGGCTGGAGGTCTATTAGACGGTCAATGGATATCAATTTTACTGAAGGCCAGTACAAATACAGGTCAAATACATATGTTTAAAAGAACTAAAAAGATAAAATTGGATTAAAAACGTGGCTAACAAAATCCCCCCTCTTGACAAAAACCCTAATGATAATAGTTGAAATTCAATAACACGTGGTTGTCACTGGTGTTAAATTGCTCTGAGGCCACAACAATTGTTCATTTACTGTACAGACAAAAACGAGTAAGTGTTTGGCTGGAGGTAGATTACACTGTCATTGGATATCAATTTTACAGCAAGCCAGTGGACTACAGGCCCCAAAAATTATGCATTTAGACTACAGAAAAGAACAAGTAAGTATGTGGCTGGAGGTAGATTACACAGTCATTGGATATAAATTTTACAGCAGGCCAGTGTACTACAGGCCCCAAAAATTATGCATTCAGCGTACAGAAAACAAGTTAGTATGTGGCTGGAGGTCTATTAGACGGTCAATGGATATCAATTTTACTGAAGGCCAGTACAAATACAGGTCAAATACATATGTTTAAAAGAACTAAACATATAAAATTGGATTAAAAACATGGCTAACAAAATCCCCCCTCTTGACAAAAACCCTACTGATAATAGTTGAAATTCAATAACGCATGGTCGTCACTGGTGTTAAATTCTTCCGAGGCCGCAACAATTGTTCATTCACCGTACAGAAAAGAACAAGTAAGTACAGACCAAAGTTTGGACACCTTCTCATTCAAAGCGTTTACTTTATTTTCATGACTATGAAAATTGTAGATTCACACTGAAGGCATCAAAACTATGAATTAACACATGTGGAATTATATACATAACAAAAATGTGTGAACAACTGAAAATATGTCATATTCTAGGTTATTCAAAGTAGCCACCTTTTGGTTTGAATACTGCTTTGCACACTCTTGGCATTCTCTTGATGAGCTTAAAGAGGTAGTCACCTGAAATGGTCTTCCAACAGTCTTGAAGGAGTTCCCAGAGATGCTTAGCACTTGTTGGCCCTTTTGCCTTCACTCTGCGGTCCAGCTCACTCCAAACCATCTCGATTGGGTTCAGGTCCGGTGACTGTGGAGGCCAGGTCATCTGGCGTAGCACCCCATCACTCTCCTTCATGGTCAAATAGCCCTTGCACAGCCTAGAGGTGTGTTTGGGGTCATTGTCCTGTTGAAAAATAAATGATGGTCCAACTAAATGCAAACCGGATGGAATAGCATGCCGCTGCAAGATGCTGTGGTAGCCATGCTGGTTCAGTATGCCTTCAATTTTGAATAAATCCCCAACAGTGTCACCAGCAAAGCACCCCCACACCATCACACCTCCTCCTCCATGCTTCATGGTGGGAACCAGGCATGTAGAGTCCATCTGTTCACCTTTTCTGTGTCGCACAAAGACACGGTGGTTGGAACCAAAGATCTCAAATTTGGACTCATCAGACCAAAGCACAGATTTCCACTGGTCTAATGTCCATTCCTTGTGTTCTTTAGCCCAAACAAGTGTCTTCTGCTTGTTGCCTGTCCTTAGCGGTGGTTTCCTAGCAGATATTCTACCATGAAAGCCTGATTCACACAGTCTCCTCTTAACAGTTGTTCTAGAGATGTGTCTGCTGCTAGAACTCTGTGTGGCATTGACCTGGTCTCTAATCTGAGCTGCTGTTAACCTGCAATTTCTGAGGCTGGTGACTCGGATGAACTTATCTCTGCAGAAGAGGTGACTCTTGGTCTTACTTTCCTGGGGCTGTCCGCATGTGAGCCAGTTTCTTTGTAGCACTTGATGGTTTTTGTGACTGCACTTGGGGACACTTTCAAAGTTTTCCCAATTTTTCGGACTGACTGACCTTCATTTCTTAAAGTAATGATGGCCACTTGTTTTTCTTTACTTAGCTGCTTTTTCCTTGCCATAATACAAATTCTAACAGTCTATTCAGTAGGACTATCAGCTGTGTATCCACCTGACTTCTCCACAACGCAACTGATGGTCCCAACCTCATATATAAGGCAATAAATCCCACTTATTAAACCTGACAGGGCACACCTGTGAAGTGAAAACCATTTCAGGTGACTACCTCTTGAAGCTCATCAAGAGAATGCCAAGAGTATGCAAAGCAGTAATCAAAGCAAAAGGTGGCTACTTTGAAGAACCTAGAATATGACATATTTTCAGTTGTTTCACACTTTTTTGCTATGTATATAATTCCACATGTGTTAATTCATAGTTTTGATGCCTTCAGTGTGAATCTACAATTTCAATAGCCATGAAAATAAAGAAAACTTTTTGAATGAGAAGGTGTGTCCAAACTTTTGGTCTGTACTGTATGTGTCTGGAGGTAGATTACACGGTCATTGGATATCAATTTTACAGCAGGCCAGTGGACTACAGGCCCCAAAAATTATGCATTCAGCGTATAGAAAAGAAAAAGTAAGTATGTGGCTAGAGGTCTGTTAGACGGTCAATAGATATACAAATACTGGTCAAATGCATATGTTTAAAAGAACTAAAAATGAAATATTGGATTAAAAACAAAATCTCCCCTAATGATAATAGTTGAAAAAACATGGTTGTCACAGGTGTTGAATTTCTCCGAAGCCCAAAACATTAGACATTCGACTGTATTTATCTAAGACAGGTAGCATTATTTGTTCTGGGTGGTGGGTTGTCATGAGGAAATTCTATTAAGCGTGGTTGACTCATCACATGTGTTGAATTCCTCTGAGATCCATGCCTCGTTCATTTTTAGAAATGTGAGGTAGTCCACACTGTCGTGAGCTAGGCAATTACGCTTATCGGTCACGATTCCCCCTGCTGCGCTGAAATCCTTTCGGACAGGACACTGGACGAGTTGCAAGCCAAAAGTTTCATGGCAAATTGTGCCAGCTCTGGCTTAGGTCAAGCATGCACACCCAGTAGTCCAGGAGTTCCTCGATTCTCAGAGCGTCCACATCATCCGTTAACCCGATGTAGTCAGACACCTCTCGGTCTAGGCGTTCCCAGAGGCTGGATCCGGAGGGAGACTGTTGAATGGGTTGGCTGCAAGATTGATCTCATATCCACAGTGACCAACGCAACTTCAAACTGCCCTCTTCTTGCATGTGCTGCTGGATTGGTACCCACAACTGTTTCTCTGTGAGTGGAAATTCCTTTACCAGCACCCGGAAAAGCAGAATGCAGCATTTCTCGAAGAAAGGCCTAGAAGTGCTGCATTCTGACAGTCCTCTGTGATGCTGGTAACATGTCCACCATTTTGTTTTTGTACCGGGGGTCTAAGTACGTTGCCACCCAGTACTGGTCCTTAGCCTTTATCCTTTTTATACGGGGGTCCCTCTTCAAAACACTGGAGCATGAAGGCCCATATTTGCACTAAACTGGAAGCAGTGGAGTGACCTGGCTCCTGCTCATTGTCCAGGATAATGTCATCCTCTGTCTCCTCCCCCCAGCCACGGACAACACCAGGGATCCCAGAAAGGTTTGAAGAATACTCTTCTTGCTCCTCCTCTGCTCCGGCACCATCCTCCTCTGAGTTCTCTTCAGACTTCTGTTGACGATTCTCAGATGGAGTAGCCCCCCCGGGAATTCATCCAGCATTGCTCCTCGACGGCTTGATCAATGACACGATGCAATGCATGCTCCAGAAAAAAGGCGTAAGGTACAAGGTCATTGATGATGCCCTGGCTGCAACTAACAAGTTTGGTGATCTCATCAAATGGCGGCAGAAGTCTGCATGTGTCGCGCATGAGCAGCCACTGACGCGGTGAAAAGAAAGCTCCCCAGAACCTGTCCTTCCGCACAGTTTGTACAGGTAGTCATTAACTGCACGTTTCTGCTGGAGCAGCCTATCAAGCATATACAAGGTGGAGTTCCAGCTCGTCGGGCAGTCACAAATCAGACGCCTGACGGGCAGATGGTGTTGCTGCTACACATCAGCAAGGCGAGCCATGGCCACGTAAGATCTTCTTAAATGGCCAGAGATTTTCCTGGCCTGCTGAAAGACGTCCTGGACCCTGGGGTTTTTGGCAATGAATCGCTGCACGACTAAGTTCAGGATGTGTGCCAGGCACAGCATGTGTGTCATTTTGCCCTGTTTCAGCGTGCTCAGCAGATAGGCACCGTTGTCACACACCACTTTGTCAACTGTCAAATTGAGTGGGGTTAGCCACTGATCTGCCTGTGACCGCAAAGCTGAAAGGAGTGCAGGACTGGTGTGGCTCTTTGTTTCTAGGCAAATCAGCCTCAGCACATCATGGCAACGTCTCACCAGGCACATCAAGTAGGTACTAGGGATCTTGGGGAGCGCAGCGGAAGAGGCGGTAGCAGTGGAAAAGGAGGCGGAGAATAGAGTAGGAGGAGAAGAAGAAGAGGCAGGCCTGCATGCAGTCTGTGGCGGTAAGACCAAATCCACATGGGTGCCATGGGTTGCATGCTTGACGGCAGTCAGAAGGTTCACCCAGTGGGCAGTAAAAGTTATGTACCTTACCTGCCTGTGTTTTCTAGACAACGTGTCTGTGGTCAGATGTATCTTGGCACTGACACTGTGTGCCAGATATACATTCACTTGCCACTAAACCGTGGCTATATAGCTCCGGGATGCCCTTCTGGGAGAAATATTTCCTTCTGGGGACCTTCCATTGCGGTGTGCCAATGGCCACAAATTTGAGGCAGGATGTGTGGCTTTGTGGGTTCTGACGGTGTGGCTCCCACTGGGCTCGGAGATGTGAGGCCAGATGCCTTCTTAAGGCGGTCGTCATTAGGTGAGTGTTTGGCTTATAGCGCCTTATGCGTTGACAGCACAGGCTGCAGATGGCAAAACTATTGTCAGCAGCTGACAAGTTAAAAAAAAGCCAACACTGCGGAGCCATGTGGCGGCATCCTGGGAGCGCCATATGTGACCCTGCATGGTGGATGGCTTGTTCCAGATACATCAGCAGTCTGCATTTTGCCTCCTGTGCACTGTAAGTTCTGCCTGCTTCTCCTCCCTATCTGCTCCTCCGTCTCTCCCTCTGAACTCCCCTCCTCTTCCTCTCTTGTGGGCACCCACGTGATGTCCATAGACACATCATCAGTGTTATCTTCACCACCACTGACATTAGAGATCTCGGATTAAGCAGCAACAGTGGGGACCACCCTCCTTGGGCTGATCTGAGTACTATCGTCAGACTGCTGGGTGGTGACCGTTGATACCTCCTCTTCCTGATCCGATGTCAAGAATGGCTGCACATCAGTAAGGTCTTGTAATGGATGGGAAAATAATTCCTCTGACTCGAGCAGAGGGGATATGGTGGTGGTGGTGGTGTCTTTTGGGTGCACACAGCAGAGAGTGAAGAGGGTGCAGATAGAGAGGATGAGGAGGGTGCAGAAGCGGAAGGCTGAGTGAGCCACTCAACCAAGTCTGGTGCGTCTTTTGACATAATCGCACGCACCTTCTGCAACTTCCCACTTAGGCTCTGGCCTGGTGCACCTGCCCGACCCCTACCACCCCTGCACAATGGCCTGACTCTTCCTCTGCCTGTCATTTTCAAAATGACAAAAGTCCCTATAGAAGAGCAGTATTTGTGGAAGAATGTATATCACACCCCTGCCTTAATCAGTTTTTTGAAGGGGCAACTGGTATACCACACCAGTAGAAATGATTTGTTCCAATAGTGTTTGTCGCTCTGTGTAGCTGCAGTAACGCAGCAAAACCGCAAACAAATGCTGCACTACCCAAATTCACTATACAGACAGTATTTTATTGGTATATAACACCCCTGCTTCAATCAGTTTTTTTGGGGGGCAACTCCTAAATCACACCAGTAGAAAATTATTTGTTCCAATAGCGTTTGGCACTCTGTGTAGCTGCCGTATCACAGCAGAACCGCACACAACTGCTACACAATACAAATGCACTATAATATACTTTCTATGTTAGAAAGTATATTATAAGTATATTATACCCCTCAGTAAGTCACACCTATCAATAGCACACCTATACCAGTTCTTAAAAGGACTTTTGTGGCCCTATTAGCTAGCGTTTGGTGTCTCTAACAGTCTGCCCCTGCTCCACACGGCAACCTCTCCATACACTGGCAAAAGACTGAAAATAAAATGGCGGCCAGATCGGGTTTATTTATAGGGTAGGGGGTATGTCCATGTGCTGAAACGTCTCAATTGGCTGTCCTGTACCACCTGATGGATGTGTCATGGGTCAAAGTTTTTCACAATGTAAAAGAATATGGCGTCGGCAGACATCTCAATATGTTTGCCCGTTCGGCGAACTGCGAACCATCTCTACTCAAGAGTAAAGAAAAAATAAACTGTACTGTAAAACCAGGAGAAATTGTATTGTCTTTATTTTTATAGCACTTTGTGCCTTTTCATTACAGTGGCTGAGTTACACTATTAGTCCCATCTGTTTACCTTTTATTTTCCTTTCTAACACTCTTATAACCATCCCCAATCCCATTTTAATGGAACATTAACTAGAGAAGCGCACATTCACTACATACTTCAGTACATAGTAAATCTCTATGCTCCAATTGTAAAATGTCTCCCTTCAAACCAATTCTAAAGCAATGTGGCCCCAAAGCACCATCAACCGGAGGAAAAAAAATCACAAGGAAAGGGGTTGAACATATCAGTATTGCAATAAGCTTAGCTACAGAAGTCAAAGCACATTAATATATTTTGCTGAACAAAGAAGTTTCATTTCCCTTATGACCTTGTGGTTTTCCTAAAAGGGTATCCTGGGGTTCAGTTCATTATAGTGACAGTTGCTCAATGGCTGTTAGATGCCAAATCACAAACACAAGGCTAGGGGAATAAAACCCAGGCTGTATACAAGCTCTAGTTAAAGAATGGAAATAGTAGCCTTGTCACTGAACTGTGGCAGCAATAGCTATAGTTTATTTAACAGTTAGGGTACATACACACATGAGTAGGATATATTAAAACTGGTCGCTATAGCAACCAATCAGATTCCACCTTTCATTTTTCATAGGAAAACAAATAATGTAAAACATGGAAATCAAACATCATATACTGTAGTACATGACAATCTCTTTCTAACAAAGCTAGGACCCTATACCTCACATGGATCCAGACATCTCCCCATTCATTGCTCTGCTAGATTTATATCAAGCTGACATCTCAAGGGGAGGTTCTTCTCTGCCGCTTAGGAGCCATGTCTCAGCTCTCCCTATCAAAACTCAGGAGGAGGTTGAAAGATGAAGCCCAGATACTTAGTGAGCCGGTGAAAGAAATAAGAAATTAAGTGTCCGTATAGAGATACATTTTATTAAATATGTAATTACATGCAATTACAAAAGTATTCAGATTCAGGTGCTGGTTTGAAAACTGTAGAAGATTTTTCATGGGACAACCCCTTTAAATATGAAATGCCTTGGATAAGTGCAATGGCCTAGTGAGGGGATGAAGAGGATGACAGTAGTAGTAGTGGCATAGATTGGGGTTGCAGTAGTCACGTAGTTGTCCTCCTCAGCGCTTCCTGAGGTTGTGCACTGCAGTGAAAATGATGATGCAGTGCGGGTTTTGGTGCAACAAATCCATTATACTTCACTGAAGCCGGTTAACAAGTGATTCTCACAAGCACTGTATACATGGAATGCAGTCTTTACAGCTGATATAAGCAATTCCCAAGAATGTACATTTATGGGGGTCAGTTTCTCTATTTTATCAGACTGTACAAACTCTTCTTTTCAGCCTAAAGGGATTTACTTCTCTGACTCGGTCATGTCAAACAAATTTAATCAGTTTCTATGAGGAGGTAAGTTCTAGACTTGACAGCGCCGAATCAATGGATGTCGTGTATCTGGACTTCTCCAAAGCATTTGACACTGTACCACATAAAAGGTTAGTATATAAAATGAGAATGCTCGGACTGGGAGAAAACATCTGTATGTGGGTAAGTAACTGACTCCATGATAGAAAACAGAGGGTGGTTATTAGAGATGAGTGAATCAAAGCTTACAAAGTCAAATTCATTCCAAATTTCAGAAAAAAAATGATTTTGAATGAAAGGGTATTTTCCCTCGCTTCGTGGTAACGAATCACAATTTTTCCTAACATGGCGGCTACAATGGTGGATAAAATGGCGGCTACACCTGTGAAGACATGGGACAAGGAACTCTGGGAAGGCGGGATGACCCATAATGCCATGCATACAGCCAATCAGCAGCCAGCTAGCCCGGTGATGTCACAGCCCTATAAATATGGTGGCCATCTTAGATTCTGCCATTCACCATTATATTTTGTTCAGGGACAGACGTTTATGCAGGCGCTATGGAGAGTGAAAGAAAACCTTATTGTGAAAAAAAAAATCACATAATCTATGTGCAGAGACAGACGTTTCAGGCTCTAGGGAGAGTGATAAAGAAAACTGTGAAAAACTAAGAGGTTTATAAGTGCACGGTAAGGATAGGGAGGAATCATTTCACAGCATCTTAGTGCAGAGACAGATGTTGCAGGCTAGGTAGAGTCATACAGAAAACATCATTGGGAAAAAATATGATTTCTAAGTGCAGGGAAAGATTATTTGGGGATCCAAATAGCCATTTTACAGCTCTGTCATTCCAGCAATTTGTTGTAGGGGAGCAAGTGTTATGTTGAAAAGCCTTTAGTGGCTTATATCTGTGGAAAATGAGAAATATATAGAGATGTTGCAAACATCAAATTTTCCGTTCGCGGACGGCAAACTTCCGCAAACGGGCGAATCTGGCGAACCACCAATGACTTCAATAGGCAGGCGAATTTTAAAACCCACAGGGACTCTTTCTGGCCACAATAGTGAATAAAAAGTTGTTTCAAGGGGACTAACACCTGGACTGTGGCATGCCGGAGGGGGATCCATGGCAAAACTCCCATGGAAAATTACGTAGTTGACGCAGAGTCAGATTTTTATCCGTAAAGGGCAAAAATCACCTAACATTCCTAAATTGTTTGGAATAACGTGCTTTAAAACATCAGGTATGATGTTGTATTGATCAGGTAGAGTAAGGGTTACACCCGCTTCACAGTGACAGACCAAACTATGACAGACCAAACTCCCCGTTTAACGCACCGCAAACAAGCGCAAACAGTCCATTTGCACAACCTCAAACTCCCCATTTGCACAAGGTTGGGTACCAAGCTAGCCATGTCCCATTCCTTGTCCTCACTGACGTCATTGAAGGTCTCTTCATCCACCCAGCCACGTACAACACCAAGGGTCCCCAAAAGGTGACAAATAGCCTCCTGGGACGCCTGCTGTGGTTGGTCTTCCACCTCCTCAAAGCCACCTTCCTCCTCTGACTCCTCTCTCTGCGTTGTCGCAGGTCCAGCAATCGACAACGACAAGGCTGCTTCTGGTGGTGATGGTGACCACAACTCTTTCTCTTCATGCTCATGTACGGCCTGATCCAGCACTCTTTGCAGGGCATGCTCCAGAAAAAAACGCATATGGGATGAGGTCGATGATGTTGCCTTGGGTTTGACTGACCAGGTTTGTCACCTCCGCAAAAGGACGCACGAGCCTACAGCCATTGTGCATGAGCGTTCAGTAACACGGCCAAAAAATATCCAGCTCCTCAGAGCCTGTCCTCTTTTTTGTTAATTTAAAAAATATGTTCTTACCAGTTTAATCTCTGTTTTGTCCCCTATCAGGGGCCGGTGTATGGAATAGATTTTAGGATCCGGAAGATGGAAAAAGGAGCTTGGTCGGTCCTCTTACTTCCAATTTGGGGCACTGCGTGTGCGCCGTGCAATGTACTGTGCTATCTGATCTGAGTGGTATGTTAAGTAGTACTATTCCTAACAGTTTAATCCCTGTTACATCCCCCATCAGGGGCCAGTCTATGGAATAGATTTTAGGAACTGGGAGATGGAAAAAGATGCTTGGTTGGTCCTCCTACTTCCAATTTGGGGCACTGTGCATGTGCCGTGCAATGTACTGTGCCACCAGATATGAGTGGTGTGTTAAGTAGTACTATTCTTATCAGTTTAATCCCTGTTACGTCCCCTATCAGGGGACATGTACCGAATAGATTTTAGACAACCGCAAAGAGTTGTCAATAGTTGACACACTCATGACATAAAGTTTTTCTCTATGTGTCAATCTTGGTGTAGTGATGACTGTGCTCGTGCGCACGTTTGGGAGATTTCAGGCGATGTTTTTTTTTCAAAGCCTATGGTTGTGCTGAGGTAGTTCAGTGACAGGTAAGTGACTCAGAAAACAATGATTCTGCAGTGTGGGCCCATTGTTGGCCTAGTAGGCTTTAATGATCACCTTAGATGATCACAAAGAAAAGTAATGTTTTTTCTATGAAAAATTATCCAGCCGATCGCTTTTGGTCTGTTTACAATGAAGCAACGGCCTTATCATCTGGGGTGTGCCAACAGTGCCATTGCCAACACACTCATAGAGGTGATCGCTTCATTGTGATACGCAAGCCCCTTCACCACAACAAGGTAACGATCACAGAGGGGAATTGACACATGTATGTGCCTTTTTTATTGTTTTGTTTTTGCAGCCACAGTGCAGCACCAGAGGCCAGAAAAATATGCAGCCGCTTGATGTTTTCCAGGCAGAAAGTGCACTAAAACATTGCGGCTTGAACCCTAGTTGGTGGCGGAGAAGTCACGGAAGTCATCTGGCATGCAGAGATAAAATACACCAGCGTGTGGACCATTTTTAGCCCAAGGCATCTCATCTCATCAGGCCTTTTTTAGTCAAATGTACCGCCCACTGTCAGTCCCTTCGGGATCCATGCCTCATTCATCTTAATAAAGGTGAAGCAATCTAGACTTTTTTGACCTAGGCAACTTCTCTTCTCGGTGACAATACCTCCTGCTGCACTGAAGGTCCTTTCTGACAGGACACTTGAAGCGGAGCAGGCCAGAAGTTCTATCGCAAATTGGGATAGCCAAGCCTGCTCACCCAGTAGTCAAGGGGTTCATCGCTCCTCAGAGTGTCGATATCTGCAGTTAAGGCGAGGTAGTCTGCTACCTGTCGGTCGAGTCGTTCTCTGAGGGTGGACCCTGAAGGGCTGTGGCGATGCGTAGGACTTAAAAAGCTCTGCATGTCCTCCATCAACAACACGTCTGTAAAACGTCCTGTCCTTGCCGGTGTGGTCATGGTAGGAGGAGGATTACTTTCACCTCTTCCCCTGTTAGATTCCCATTGTGCTGTGACATCACCCTTATACGCTGTGTAAAGCATACTTTTTAGCTTGTTTTAGAACTGCTGCATCCTTTCCGACTTCCGGTAATTCGGTAACAATTCAGGCACTTTCTGCTTATACCGAGGGTCTAGTAGCGTGGCCACCCAGTACAGGTCATTCTCCTTCAGCCTTTTTATACGAGGGTCCCTCAGGAGGCACGACAGCACGAAAGACCCCATTTGCACAAGGTTGGATTCCGAGCTACTCATGTCCCTTTCCTCGTCCTCACTGATCTCACTGAAGGTCTGTTCTTCCCCCCCAGCCACATACAACACCATGGGTACCAGATAGGTGACAACGAGCACCCTGGGATGCCTGCTGTGGTTGGTCTTCCTCCTCCTCAAAGCCACATTGCTCCTCAGACTCCTCTTCCAGCGTTGCTGCAGGTCCAGCAAGCGATGCTGATAAGTCTGTTTCTGGTGGTCATGGTGGTCCTCTTCCTCTTCACGCACATCTACGGCCTGATCCAGCACTCTTTGCAGGGCATGCCCTAGGAAGAAAACAAATGGGATGATGTCACTGATGGTGCCTTTGGTGCGACTGACTAGGTTTGTCACCTCCTCAAAAGGACGCATGAGCCTACAGGCATTGCGCATAAGCGTCCGGTAACGTGGCAAAAAAATACCCAGCTCCGCAGAGGCTGTCCTAGCACCCCGGTCATACAAATATTCGTTGACGGCTTTTTCCTGTTGGAGCAGGTGGTCAAACATTAGGAGTGTTGAATTCCAACGTGTCGGGCTGTCGCAAATCAAGCGCCTCACTGGCATGTTGTTGAATATCTGAAATGTGCGTCATGGCGGTGTAGGAACAGCTGAAATGGCAACACACCTTCCTGGCCTGCTTGAGGACGTCCTGTATGCCTGGGTACTTATGCACAAATCATTGTACGATCAGATTCAACACATGTGCAATGCATGGCACATGTGTCAACTTGCCCAAATTCAATGCCGCCAACAAATTGCTTCCGCTGTCACACACCACTTTGCCGATCTCCAGTTGGTGCAGAGTCAGCTACTGATCCACCTGTGTGTTTAGGGTGGACAGGAGTGCTGGTCCGGTGTGTGTGCTTTCAGGCAAGTCAACCCCAACACGGCGTGACACTGTGGTATCCGGGATGTGGAATAGCCCCTGGGGAGATGGGGGGGGGGGTGCAGTTGATTGGAGCAAGACGCAGCAGCAGAAGATGACTCAGCCGAGGAGGTTAGCGAAGAGGATGGAGTAGGAGGAGTAGAGGAGGTGGCAGCATGCCTGCCTGCAAGTCGTGGCGGTGTCACCAACTCCTCTGCAGTGCTACGCATTCCATGCTTGGCAGCCATCAGCAGCGTATGTGATATACCTGCCCTGACCGTGCTTTGCAGACCAGGTATCAGTGATCAGATGGACCCTTGCCCCAACACTGTGTGCCAGACATGCCATGACTTCCTTTTCCACAATAGTACAGGTTGGGGATTGCCTTTTGTGAAAAGAAATTTTGGCCGGGTACATTCCACTGCGGTGTCCCAATAGCTACAAATTATTTGAAGGCCTCATACTCCACCAGCTTGTATGCTACAAGCTGGCGGGCTAAGAGTTCCGACAAGCCAGCTGTCAGACGCCGGGCAAGGGGGTGACTCCGTGACATTGGCTTCTTACGCTCAAACATTTCCTTGACAGACACCTGACTATGGGCAGATGAGCAGGAACTGCTCAAGGCGAGAGGCAGAGTGGCATGTGGTTGAGAGGGGGCAAGGAGGACAGCAGTGGTTGACGTGGCTGAAGATGCTGGACCAGGAGGAGGATGGTGACTTTGAGTTTGTGTGCTGCTTGTACTTATCATCATGTGTTGATCCCATAGGCGTTTGTGATGTGAGTGAGACTGCTGGCTTTCAATTGAAAGCAGGATATAAAAGGATGCTTGCCACCTCTTTCATTTATTTTGTGTCACCATATTCCAAGCGCCTTTTTTTTTTTCCATCAATGGAAATGTGTGAGGCCTTGTGTTATGAGTCGACATTTTGATTAGTACCAAACTTGACTTCAAATTACTGTTTTAAAATGTTCTTAAAGACGCAGAAGTGATTACCGAATTAATTCACTGAAGTCTCGCGTGACTTCAGCTGAAACACAATTTTGCCTACACAGGGGCAATACATTTTAATGCTGTATAGGGACATGGCATTAAAACCGAAGTGTATGATCAAATAGACTGGATCTCTGATCCGAAGCTCGATTCGCTCTACACTAATTATAAGCATGAGGCACTTTGTATATGGTTTGATCAAATTTCAAAGACCCACTTACAACATCATAGTGGCCTCTTTCATGTGGGTCCCTACACTAATGTGGCACCTCAAATAGGCTTTCATTATTGTGCTTTTTCATGGCAGTAGATAACCCACTGAAAATACCCTCTAGTCATCATAAAGTTTTACCATTGGAGCTATCATCTGCCATGCAGCAGCATGGAATTCCCTAGATCCTGGACAACTTTACATTAAATAAGCCTCTACCAGCATAAAAATGGAGTGGATGGAACAAACAGTTAGGAGAGATCACGGATCAATTATATTAAGGTTAACTAAAGTGTGGAGAGAGAGTGAAAGGGGGTGTGTCCTCATAAGCGCCCAAACCCAATTTAGAAAAAGAGCCCTTATAATAGTGTTCTATATACATTTCTATGGGCATACAAAATAGAAATTAAAGTAATGGACTAGGCTCAAAATAAAAATTATTTTTATGTGCTCCTAACACCCCTCACCATGCATACATATGCCCCCAATACCTGTTTTTTATGTCTGTGCTTTTCTTTCCCCTGTCTGGGCATCATGCTTTCCTGGCAAATCTACATTCTCCCCTTCCTGTTTACATGGCTACTCTGCACGATGATGAGTCACAGGCTGGCCACGCCTGTTGTGTGCCACACCTGCTGAGCTACGTATCTAATCCCATCCTGTACAATACTGCCTAGTGTGGTTTGTATCTAAGCTCATCATGTGAAATACTGACTGCAATACAGTCTTCTGTTCCTGTAGCAAAGATTTTCATATGTGATACTGTCTGCTCAAAGGTTTATCTAATCCTATTTTGTATGATACTGCCTGCTAAATCGTGTATCTAATCCTATATTGTATTATACTGCCAGCTCTTGTGTGTATCTAAAGCCTCCTGCACACGACCATATCCGTTTTATGGTCTGCAAGCTAAATAAGTATACTGTCTGTGTGCAATCAGCATTTACAGAGCCGTTGGGTTTTATGTTTTAAGATCCCATACAGATGTGGAAGACACGTAGACATCATCAGTGTGCTTTCCACATCAGTATATCAGTTCTGTAAAACATAGAACATGTCCTATTCTGGTCCTCAAATTGTGGATCTGGAACCCATAGAATGAAATGGCTCCACAAAAAATGCAGATCGTACACGGGCAGTATACTTAACGGATCTACAACTTGCAGACTGCAAAACGGATACGGTCATGTGCATGTGCCTAATCCTAACTTTTTCGGTTCTGCCTGCTGAAGGGTTTATCTTATACGACCATGATGAGCCCGGGGAACACGGTTGTGTGCAGGTCGCATTTCTGAGGCCAACATTCTCCTGACCTGAACTGACTGTATGACAGTAATGCATGATACAGTCAGTCTCTATCTGATCAGGGTGTAGGTACACATGATGAGTTGAGTGCACGAGAATGGCCCTATGGTCAGATAAAGACTGGTTGTATTATACATTACTATCATACAGGCAGATCGGGTCAGGGAAGTCACCAGCAAACTTAAAAATATGGCCGACACATGGACCATGATTCCTGGGCTGTTCACAGTCATTTGCATGACCATGCCCTATAACTCATACTGAGCCCCTATAACAGTGACCTCCACAGTGCTCCCATAAGAGTGACATCCACAGTGCCCCCATAACAGTGACATCCACAGTGCTCCCATAACAGTGACATCCACAGTGCTCCCATAACAGTGACATCCACAGTGCTCCCATAACAGTGACATCCACAGTGCCTCCATAACAGTGACATTCACAGTGCCCCCATAACAGTGACATCCACAGTGCCCCCATAACAGTGACATCCACAGTGCCCCCATAACAGTGACATCCACAGTGCCCCCATAACAGTGACATCCAGAGTGCTCTCATAACTGTGACATCCACAGTGCCCAACTACAGGCAGATCGGGTGAGGGAAGCCACCAGCAAACTTAAAAATGTGGCCAACACATGGACCATGATTCCTGCTTACAGTCATTTGCATGAGCCCTACAACTCATACTGAGCCCCCACTACAGTGACATCCACAGCGCCCCCATAACAGTGACGTCCATAGTCCCCCCATAACTGTGACATCCACAGTGCTCCCATAACAGAAACATCCACAGCGCCCCAGTGACATACTCAGGGCCCCCCCAGTAATATCCACAGACCCAACAGTACAGTTGAACTGAAGGCCAAAGCAATCTGGGCTTCTGTAACAGCTTAGCAGTGCCACAGGCTGATCTCCTCCATGCCACTCCACATTGAGGCAGTAATTCATTCAAAACAAACAGTATGTACATGTTTCAGTAGGCCAACATTTCTTTATTTAATTTCATTTTTTTATTGGTCTTATATAATATTCTAATTTTCTGAGATACTGACTTTAGTTTTTTCATTAGCGTTAAGCCATAATCATCAACATAAAAAGAAAAAAAAGGCTTGCAATAGCTCACTCTGTGTGTACTGAATCTATAGATGTGTTTGACTTTTTGAATTGAATTACTGAAATAAATTCACTTTTATTCTAACGCCCTTGTACTTGTAAATAAACAAAATATGCTGGGCCATAAACTGAAAGATTTTATTCACGTGCTAAGTATCAATAACTTCAATCAACACAAAAAAAAACTAAATAGAAGATAATTAATGATATCACATATTTACTGTCAAAATATGAAGTGATCTGGATAATGGATTGGTCTCTGAAGTGCGTAGGAGGTGTGGTAATGGTATTACCATGAGCATATTCTTCACATATAGACACCTCATTCCTACATATCTCAAACTTACTGACACGTGGCCAGGGCTTGTTTATGAAAACATTAATAACAGACAGATGAACAGAAAGGAAGTCATTATGGTTTCTCATGGAAATCAAATATTTTTCTTCTTAGAGTTTCCCTCCTCATACAAGGAACCCATTAGAAATCAGTTTCTTTCTTCCCACTGGAGAATGCCCTTATGTTAGAATTATACCTGGACAACAAGCAGATTACAGATTGTTGCTTTATTGGTACCCTTAGAAATCAGCTGTAATCTGTGTGGGAACCTAAAAGGAACTGCTGAGTTCTCCTATACAACCAGTACAGAATACATTAAGCATTACACAGTTCTGCTTTTAATGAACATCTGGTTCCTTCAGAGTGAGACACTCTTTGCTGCCTCTAGATATGTTTGTGAATCTAGCTGGTCATGCACATTATGTAGCTAGCTGACAGCAACATAATGTATATGTCTATAACATAGGATATCTAGTGTTCTTCTAAACCATCTAATACCTTTAAAATGCTTTATTGGAATTTGGTGCTATATTTTTTGACTGTCAACCCAACACATCATGTATTCACTCCCATTTAGGTAAGTTGGCAGCATTTGTGAGATAAAGGGGTTGGCCATATTATGGCTACTGTAAACCAGTATTAATGGCTATATGGAACTTACTAAAATAGCCTTTGTTGGTATTATGTGCCATTTACTATATTTCATAAACCATCCCCTTGTTGGGATGAGCTTCTGTGTTGACCATATAGAAGTCCTGTCCATAAGATGGCCGCTGATGGAGGGTCACATGACCAGACATCACTCAGCCTCCCGCATTCAAACACATTGCCCCTGTACTATGCTCCCAACAGTGCAAGTGCTGAGCGCAGGGGCAGTGTGTTTGAATGAAGGAGGCTGAGTGATTTGTCACATGACCCTCCATTAGCAGACATTTTATGGACAAGACCACCATATGGACAGCACAAAAAACACTTCCCAAACAAAGGAACATGGCTTATGGAATGAAGAAAACTGTGTATAACATCAACAAAGGCTTTATTGGTAAATGCCTTAGAGTTACCTAACTTACACATTGGTTAGCAATAGCCAGAAAATGGCCACCCTCTTAAAGAAGGGGGGTTATAACAAAGTTACCGTTATTATAGTGCATCACAGTGCTTAGATAAACTCATAATGTAAATTAAGTGAAACATTCTAGGAATTCCTAAGACAGGATGGCACAAAAAGACGCTGCATTTAAGGCCTAATGCACATGACTGTTGTGTGTTTTGCGGTCCGCAAACTGCGGATACGCAAAAAAAGGATGGTGTGCGTTCTGCAATTTTGCAGAACGGCAAGGACAGCCTTTAATATAACTGCCTATTCTTGTCTGCAAAAATATTTATTGCGGACCACGGAACGGAGCAACGGATGTGGACAGCACACGGACTAATGTGCACATGTTTTGCGGCCCCATTGAAGTAAATGGGTCTGCATCCTGAGCCGCCAAAACTGCTGCTCGGATGCGGACCAAAATAACGGCCTTGTGCATGAGGCCTAAACTGCAGTTGAGGCTCTCCTAACTAATTTATGGTCAGTATTGGGCCATGCTACATACAGACATTTAAAAACAAAACTGCTAATTAATGTTGACATTTTGGTGTCGTAAAGAAGTTCTCCACTTTGAGAAACTCCTACTTGTTATATGGGTGCAATTACAATAAGTTGGTCACATGTAATGGCACCAGTTGTTCAAAAGACTGCAGAATCAGACTTCACCCGTGGCAGTCACCTTTCCCAAGTACCAACAGTGTCTCCTGATACTAAGATATCCCCAGAACTTATGGTAAAGCGGAGTTGCACACCGACTGGGCATTTGTAGCTTGTATCAACATTGGCAGACAATAATGTACTAAAATAAACTGTGATGAATAGAAATGATTGATCATGAATGAATAAGATGGAAGACTGGAAGTAGAATAGATGGGAGGTGGTAATGACACACATAATGGTATATTGAACAGAAATAATAAATACACTGAACTGACCCTGGTCTATAATATTAGACCTCATGCACGTGGCCGTTGCCTGGCCTTGGCCGTATTGCGGCCTGAAAACAGCAGGTCCGCAATATGTGGACACTGGCCGTGTGATCCTCGCATCACAGATGTGGAACCATTCATTTGAATGGGTCCGCAATCCGGAGCTGCGGTGAACTACGGAGTGCTTCCGTGGTGTTTCTGTACATGCCTCGGCACCGGACGAATTACTGACCCATTCAAGTTGAATGGGTCTCAATCTGTCCCGGCCGCTGCACGGACGTTGCCCGCGCATTGGGGACTGCAAATTGCCGTGTGCGTAGGGCCTAACTCAGCAAGACAGTCAAGAGATAAACCAGAACTCAACTAAGCAAACAGACAATAACAGAATCACAGGGAAAAACTGACAGGATTTAGGACCACAAGTCCCAGGATTCAAAGACACAACACAATATGGATAATAAGAATCTCAAAACTAATATGCAGAGAAGCAAAAAGCCTTGACTTTTAAAGACTAAGCAATCATCAGCTCCTCCTTAAAAAAAAACAGGCCAACCTAAGCTGTGCGATAACCTAACCCAGACTTAAAGGGGTTGTCCGGGTTCAGAGCTGAACCTGGACATACCCTTATTTTCACCCTGGCAGCATCCCTGAGCCTAGCATCGGAGCATCTCATGCTCTGATGCGCTCCCGTGCCCTGCGCTAAATCGCACAGGGCACGGGCTCTTTTGTTTTCAATAACACAATGCTGGGCAGTAACTTCCGCCCCGCAGTGTGATCGGTGATGTCACCGGCTCTGAGGGGCGGGCTTTAGCTCTGCCCTAGCCATTTTACTGGCTAGGGCAGAGCTAAATCCCACCTATCAGTGCCGGTGACATCACCGGGGTTCCTGTCAGCCCCATGGAAAGCCCCAGTACGTCACCGGAACTCCTAAAAATGCCTAAAAACTCCTAAAAAGCGCAGAGCAAAGGAGCGCATCGGAGCATGAACTGCTCCGATGCTCATGTCAGGGGGGCGGCTGCTGGGGTGAAAATGGAGGGATGCCCAGGTTCAGTTCTGAACCCGGACAACCCCTTTAAATACAAGGCAGAGCAATTACCCTAAACAGCCACCACAAGCAGAAGAGGAAGAAGCAGCAAGGGAATCACAAAATGTCCTCTTGCTAGAATTCACTGTAATCTGTGAGGAAACCTGGTACTAAGGGTTGATTTTCTCTGCAGTGCCATCACAGGGGAAAATAAGTAGAGTTGAGCAGGAATATTCTAATCGTAAATTTTTATCATGAATATAGGCACTTTGAGAATTCGCAAATATCTAGAACTAGCAGAAGCATCTGGCTACGCATTGGTATATTTGATTTCATGTTTCAGTGTGTCATAAAAAGATATCAACAGTATCCCCATAACAGTGACCGCCCCTTTAACAATGACCTACACAGTGCCCGCCCCTTTAACATTGACCTTTACAGTGCCCGCCCCTTTAACAGTGAGCTCCTTAGTGGACAACCCTTTAACATTGATTTCCACAATGGCGGCCCATTAAATAGTGACTGCCCCTTTAACAGTCACCTCCATAGTGCCCATCCCTTTAACAGTGACCGCTTCTTTAACAGTGACCCCCGTCCCCTTAATAGTGCCCGCCCTTATAACAGTGAGCTCCACAGCGCCCGCCCTTTTAACATTGACCTCCACAAAGCCTGCCCCTTTAACAGTGACCTCCACAGTACCCGCCCCATTAACAATGACTTCCACAGTGACCTCCGCAGTAGTTGCCCCTTTAACAGTGACTACCACAGTACCCTCCCCTTTAAGAGTGACTTCCACAGTACCCGCCCCTTTAGCAGTAACCTTCATACTCGCTGCCTCTTTAACAGTGACCTCTACAGTACCCGCCCCTTTAACAGTGACTTCCATAGTGCCCACCCCTTTAAGAGTGTACGGGTATATTTCATCTATACATTTTATGTTTCCGTGTGTCGTAAAAAGATGTCAACAGTTTCCTCCATAACAATGACCTGCACTGTGCCCGCCTCCTTTAACAGTGACCTCTACAGTGACTACCGGTGATTGGAAGTTCCCGGTGCCTGCTCAAATCATTGAGCAGGCACCTTGGCTGAATGCGCGGGGGGTCCCGTGACCCTGCGGTTTGCGGCTTTACCTGCGGTTTGCGGCGGCGTGTGGAGGTGCCATTGGGTCCCTATGCGGCTGTAGGGGGGACCCGATGGCATGAAAGGCAGCGCGATGCCTGAGGAAGGAATCGCTCTGCCTTCCGGTGACGAGCCTGTGAGATCCAGCCCCCTGGATCATACAGCCAATGCATTCCAATACAGAAGTATTGGAATGCATTGTAAAGGATTAGATCCCCAAAAGTTCAAGTCCCAAAGTAAGACAAGAAAATAAAGTGAAATGAAAGAAAAAGTTGAAATAATAAAGTTTGGGGTTTTAAATGGGGGGGAGGGGGGGGGAGTATACATATTAGGTATCACCGCGTCCGTATCGACCGGCTCTATAAACATATCACATGACCTAATCCTTCAGATAAACATCATAAAAAATAAAAACTGTGTTTAATAAACCATTTTTTGTATGCTTACATCACAAAAAGTTCAACAGAAAGCGATCAAAAAGGCAACTGCCCACCAAAATAATATCAATATAACCGTCACCTCATCTTGCAAAAAAAGTGAAATTTTGAAATTGTATCTCTATTTTCCATTAATTTTTGTGGAACACCTAAAGGGTTAACGACGTTTGTAAAATCAGTTTTTAATACATTGAGTGGTGTAGTTTCTTAGATGGGGTCACTTTTATGGAGTTTCTACTCTAGGGGTGCATCAGGGGGCTTCAAATGGGACATGGTGTCAAACAAAACAGTCCAGCAAAATCTGCCTTCCAAAAACCGTATGGCATTTCTTCCCTTTTGCGCCCTGCCGTGTGCCCATACAGCAGTTTACGACCACATATAGAGTGTTTCTGTAAACTACAGAATCAGGGCCATAAATTTTGAGTTTGGTTTGGCTGTTAACCCTTGCTTTGTAACTGGATTTTATTTTTATTAAAATGGAAAATCTGCCAAAAAAGTAAAATTTTGAAATTGTATCTCTATATTCCATTAATTCTTGTGGAACACCTAAAGGGTTAACAAAGTTTTAAAAAAACTGTTTTGAATACCTTGAGGGGTGTAGTTTATAGAATGGGGTCATTTTTGGGTGGTTTCTATTATGTAAGCCTCACAAAGTGACTTCAGACCTGAACTGGTCCCTAAAAATTGGGTTTTTGAAAGATTTGCTTCTAAACTTCTAAGCCCCAGAAAATAAAATATCATTCACAAAATTATCCAAACATGAAGTAGAGATATGGGGAATGTAAAGTAATAACTATTTTTGGAGGTATTACCATGTATTATAGAAGTAGAGAAATTGAAACTTGGAAATTTGCAATTTTTTACAAATTTGGGGCAAATTTGGTATTTTTTTTTAAATTCATTTTACCAGTGTCATGAAGTAAAATATGTGACAAAAAAAAAAACAATCTCAGAACGGCCTGGATAAGTCAAAGCGTTTTAAAATTATCACCACTTAAAGTGACACTGGTCAGATTTCCCAAAAATGGCCTGGTCCTTAAGGTGAAATATTGCTGTGTCCCTAAGGGGTTATTATTGGCCACTCCTTTAGCAGTGGCCGCCCCTTTAACAGTGACCTTCATAGTGGCTGCCCCTATAACAGTGACCTCCACAGTGGCCGCCCCTTTAACTTTGACCGCATCTTTAACTTTGACCGCCCCTTTAACTGTGACCTATTGGCTGATAATGGACATGTGACCATATGCATAGTCTATTTATGGCTGTGTTATTATGAAAACCTGGACAAATTAAATATGAATGTATATTGACTGGTGGAAAGATATCTTTGCCAAAGCTAATAATGATATGCAAATTGGATATCCCAATTTCTCCCCAATTAGCACTATTAGGTCTACCCTCTGCTACACTTAAAATACCTCCAACTAAAGTTTTTCATACCATGTTAAGTGCAGCGTGTCTACTAATACCCAAATTCTGGCTTTCTGAGGAAGTACCCCCCCTTTCTCATTGGATAGGGAAGATGGATCAACTATGTAGGTTTGAGGAAATTGCTGCGTGGGACAATCGCAGTATACAATCATACAGGAGAATTTGGAAGGTTTGGTTTATATATAGAAACATAAACCCCCCCCCTTGTTTAACCCTCACATGACTGAATATTTAAGGACCTGCAAACTCCTAAAACCTGTGATCAGTTATTATGGAAACCTGGAGTAGGACCTGTGAGCTTTTATTGGCTAATAAGGGGCATGTGACTGTGTAAATGGCTGTTCGGATTTAAGTGAAAGGCTTGCTGACTTCTATTAGCTAATGCAGGTCATTTTTGGGGAATATCTCAGGAACGGTAAGTCCTAGAGAGCTGAGACCAGGTCTAAAACCTTCATAGACACCTGATGCACATGAGTGACAACTTTGGTGAAGATCGGTCCAGTCGTTTAGTCGCGCAAAAAGAACAGACAGACATCTAGACAGACAGACAGACAGAAACTCATTTTTATAATATAAGAGACGCGCAGAAGGACTCGGCTTTATTTATTCTATTTTGTTTCATGTTTCTGTGTGTCGTAAAAAGATATCGACAGTATCCCCATAACAGTGACATCTACAGTACCAGCCCCTTTAACATTGACCTCCACAGTGCCAACCCCTTAAAAATAAAAATAATATCAGGACGATCCTGGATTTTGTTCCCCACTGCCCAGTGAAAAATGACCCTATCTTGGTGAACAAAATGCAGGATCATCCCAATATATATTTTTTTTAGAAAAGCCCGGAACCTTGGTGACCATTTAGTGCACAGCGCCATTCCCATGGTTATTGGGAAGGGAAAGCAGAATAAATTCTTATGGTGTGGGTTCTGACTTCTGTGCAGAAATACAGTCAGGTCCATAAATATTGGGACATTGACACAATTCTTACATTTTTGGCTCTATACACCATCACAATGGAATTGAAATGAAATGAACAAGATGTGTTTTAACTGCAGACGATCAGCTTTAATTTGAGGGTATTTACATTTAAATCAGGTGAACAGTGTAGGAATTACAACAGTTTGCATATGTGCCTCACATATTGTCCCAAAAGTAATGGGACAATTGGCTTTTCAGCTGTTCCATGACCAGGTGTGTGTTATTCCCTCATTATCCCAATTATAATGAGCAGATAAAAGGTCCATAGTTAATTTCAAGTGTGCTATTTGCAGTTGGAATCTGTTGCTATCAACTTACAAGCTGTCACCATCAGTGAAGCAAGCCATCAATGCGCTGAAAAAAAAATAATAAAAAAACCATCAGAGAGATAGCAAAAACATTAGGCATGGCCAAAACAACAGTTTGGAATATTCTTAAAAATAAGGAACGCACCGGGGAGCTCAACAACACCAAAAGACCTGGAAGACCACAGAAAACAACTGTGGTGGGTGACTGAAGAATTATTTCCCTGCTGAAGAAAACACCTTTAACAACAGTTAGCCAGATAAAGAACACTCTCCAGGAGGTAGGTGTATGTGTTTCAAAGTCAATAATCAAGAGAAGACTTCACCAAGTGAATATAGAGGGTTCGCCACAAGGTGTAAACCATTGGTGAGCCTCAAAAACAGGAAGACCAGATTAGAGTTTGCCAAACAACATCTAAAAAAGCCTTCACAGTTCTGGAACAACATCCTATGCACAGATAAGACCAAGATCAACTTGTACTAGAGTGATGGGAAGAGAAGAGTATGGAGAAGGAAAGGAACTCATCAGTGAAGCATGGTGGTGGTAGTGTCATGGCGTGGGCATGTATGGCTGCCAATGGAGCTGGTTCTCTTGCATTTATTGATGATGTGACTACTTACAAAATCAGCAGGATGAATTCTGAAGTGTTTCGGGCAATATTATCTGCTCATATTCAGAACTCATTGGACGGCGCTTCACAGTGCAGATGGACAAATGACCCAAAGCATACTACGAAAGCAACCAAAGAGTTTTTTAAGGGAAAGAAGTAGAATGCTATGCAATGGCCAAGTCAATCACCTGACCTGAATCCGATTGAGCATGCATTTCACTTGCTGAAGACAAAACTGAAGGGAAAATGTCCCAAGAACAAGCAGGAACTGAAGACATTTGCAGTAGGGGCCTGGCAGAGCATCACCAGGGATGAAACCCAGCATCTGGTGATGTCTATGCATTCCAGACTTCAGGCTGTAATTGACTGCAAAAGGTTTGCAACCAAGCATTTAAAAGTGAAAGTTTGATTTATAATTATTATTATGTCCCATTACCTTTGGTCCCTTAAGAAGCGGGAGGCACATATGTAAACGGGTGTAATTCCTACACCGTTCACCTGATTTGTATGTAAATGCCCTCAAAATTACGCTGACTGTCTGCAGTTAAAGCACATCTTGTTCGCTTCTATTCAAATCCATTGTGGTGGTGTATTGAGCCAAAAATTGTAGAATTGTGTCGATGTCCCAATATTTATGGACCTGACTGTATAAATAAGGATGAAAGACTGAGAATGACATCAACAATCCACTCGAATAAGAGGAACAAGGACTATAAAATTAAAGGTGCAATTACGTGTGATAGTTCTGTTGTGGTTTACAGTGCCCTTGCGGCCTCCAGTATGTGGGCCGCACCATGAAACTTAAACTTAAGGTGAGTATGCAGGAGCACATAAGAAATATTAGAAAGTGTTTGGAAACGCATGGGGTATCATTGCATTATTAAATTGCCCATTAGAAGAACCCAGAGTCACTGGAGTAGAGTTAGTGAGGGGTAATCAGCGAGGAGGGGACACTATTGCTAAAGTAGAGCGACAAGAAGTGAAGTGGATGTACGCACTGGATACTATCCAGCCATAAGGATTAAATGTAGAGTGTGATTTAAAACCATGCTTGACATAATGGTATATTCCCGTGACTTACCTGAGCTGTATTGCACCCAGCTGCTAGAAGTGAAGGAATGGAGTAAATGTGTAATATGTAATGCTTTTCCAGGATTAGCTATTGTGAGTCACGTGGATGTGAGAGAAAGGATGATGTCATGAGTAGAATTTATCAATGAAGTCTAATATACAAGGACAAAACTTTTTGGGGGGGACAGTGTACGGTATATTTATGTGTCTGTGAAATGTACAAAATCAGTCAATTACACCATACATATGTACCTCGCTGTGTGAAAAGGTTCAATATTTTAGGCTCAAAGTGTCACACTGTAGTCAGCTAATTAATCCATACCCCCTGAGCAAAGGGTACCTGAGATTGTGACTTTGGGGTTTCATAAGCTGTAAGCCATAATCATCCTAATGATAACAAATAAAGGCTTGAAATATATAGCTTTGCATGTAATGAGTCTATCTCTGTGTTAGTTTCACCTTTCAAGTTGCATTTCTGAAATAAATTAACTTTGCACTATATACTTGGTGTGAAACATATGAAATCAGCCGATTACATCATACATCTCTACCTCGGCATGAGTACAGTTGCAAGAAAAAGTATGTGAACCCTTTGGAATGATATGGATTTCTGCACAAATTGGTCATAAAATGTGATCTGATCTTCATCTAAGTCACAACAATAGACAATCATAGTCTGCTTAAACTAATAACACACAAAGAATTAAATGTTACCATGTTTTTATTGAACACACCATGCAAACATTCACAGTGTAGGTGGAAAAAGTATGTGAATCCCTAGACTAATGACCTCTCCAAGAGCTAATTAGAGTGAGGTGTCAGCCAACTGGAGTCCAATCAATGAGATGAGATTAGAGGTGTTGCTTACAGCTGCCCTGCCCTATAAAAAACACACACCACACACTGGGTTTGCTTTTCACAAGAAGCATTGCCTGATGTGAATGATGCCTTACACAAAAGAGCTCTCAGAAGACCTACGATTAAGAATTGTTGACTTGCATAAAGCTGGAAAGGGTTTTAAAAGTATCTCCAAAAGCCTTGCTGTTCATCAGTCCATAGTAAGACAAATTGTCTATAAATGGAGAAAGTTCAGCACTGTTGCTACTCTCCCTAGGAGTGGCCATCCTGTAAAGATGACTGCAAGAGCACAGCGCAGACTGCTCAATGAGGTGAAGAAGAATCCTAGAGTGTCAGCTAAAGACTTACAAAAGTCTCTGGCATATGCTAACATCCCTGTTAGCGAATCTACGACAAGTAAAACAATAAACAAGAATGGATTTCATGGGAGGATACCACAGAGGAAGCCACTGCTGTCCAAAAAAAAACATTTCTGCACGTTTACAGTTTGTACAAGAGCACCTGGATGTTTCACAGTAGTACTGGCAAAATATTCTGTGGACAGATGAAACCAAACTTGAGTTGTTTGGAAGAAACACACAACACTATGTGTTGAGAAAAAGAGACACAGCACACCAACATCAAAACCTCATCCCAACTGTGAAGTATGGTGGTGGGGGCATCATGGTTTGGGGCTGCTTTGCTGCATCAGGGCCTGGACGGATTGCTATCATAGAAGGAAAAATGAATTCCCAAGTTTATCAAGACATTTTGTAGGAGAACTTAAGGCCTTATGTCGACCAGCTGAAGCTCAACAGAAGATGGGTGTTGCAACAGGACAACGACCCAAAGCATAGAAGTAAATCAACAACAGAATGGTTTAAACAGAAGAAAATACGCCTTCTGGAGTGGCCCAGTCAGAGTCCTGACCTCAACCCGATTGAGATGCTGTGGCATGACCTCAAGAAAGCAATTCACACCAGACATCCCAAGAATATTGCTGAACTGAAACAGTTCTGTAAAGAGGAATGGTCAAGAATTACTCCTGACCGTTGTGCATGTCTGATCTGCAACTACAGGAAACATTTGGTTGAAGTTATTGCTGCCAAAGGAGGTTCAGCCAGTTATTAAATCCAAGGGTTCACATACTTTTTCCACCTGCCCCTTGAATGTTTGCATGGTGTGTTCAATAAAAACATGGTAACATTTAATTATTTGTGTGTTATTAGTTTAAGCAGACTGTGATTGTCTATTGTTGTAACTTAGATGAAGATCAGATCACATTTTGTGACCAATTTGTGCAGAAATCCATATCATTCCAAAGGGTTCACATACTTTTTCTTGCAACTGTATATATATATATATATATATATATATATATATATATACATACAGTACAGACCAAAAGTTTGGACACACCTTCTCATTCAAAGAGCTTTCTTTATTTTCATGTCTATGAAAATTGTAGATTCACACTGAAGGCATCAAAACTATGAATTAACACATGTGGAATTATATACATAACAAAAAAGTGTGAAACAACTTAAAATATGTCATATTCTAGGTTCTTCAAAGTGGCCACCTTTTGCTTTGATTACTGCTTGGCATTCTCTTGATGAGCTTCAAGAGGTAGTCACCTGAAATGGTTTTCACTTCACAGATGTGCCCTGTCAGGTTTAATAAGTGGGATTTCTTGACCTATAAATTGGGTTGGGACCATCAGTTGCATTGTGGAGAAGTCAGGTGTTAGAATTTGCATTATGGCAAGAAAAAAACAGCTAAGTAAAGAAAAACTCGTGGCCATCATTACTTTAAGAAATGAAGGTCAGTCAGTCCGAAAAATTCCAAAAACTTTGAAAGTGTCCCCAAGTGCAGTCACAAAAACCATCAAGCGCTACAGAGAAACTGGCTCACATGCGGACCGTCCCAGGAAAGGAAGACCAAGAGTCACCTCTGCTGCGGAGGATAAGTTCATCCGAGTCACCAGCCTCAGAAATCGAAGGTTAACAGCAGCTCAGATTAGAGACCAGGTCAATGCCACACAGAGTTCTAGCAGCAGACACATCTCTAGAACAACTGTTAAGAGGAGACTGTGTGAATCAGGCAATCATCATATAATATCTGCTAGGAAACCACTGCTAAGAACAGGCAACAAGCAGAAGAGACTTGTTTGGGCTAAAGAACACAAGGAATGGACATTAGACCAGTGGAAATCTGTGCTTTGGTCTGATGAGTCCAAATTTGAGATCTTTGGTTCCAACCACCGTGTCTTTGTGGGACACAGAAAAGGTGAACAGATGGACTCTACATGCCTGGTTCCCACCATGAAGCATGGAGGAGGAGGTGTGATGGTGTTGAGGTGCTTTGCTGGTGAAACTGTTGGGGATTTAGTTATAAAATTGAAGGCATACTGAACCAGCATGGCTACCATAGCATCTTGCAGCGGCATGCTATTCCATCCAGTTTGCGTTTAGTTGGACCATCATTTATTTTTCAATAAGACAATGACCCCAAACACACCTCCAGGCTGTGTAAGGGCTATTTGACCATGAAGGAGAGTGATGGGGTCCTGCGCCAGATGACCTGGCCTCCACAGTCACCGGACCTGAACCCAATCGAGATGGTTTGGGGTCGGCTGGACCGCAGAGTGAAGGCAAAAGGGCCAACAAGTGCTAAGCATCTCTGGGAACTCCTTCAAGACTGTTGGAAGACCATTTCAGGTGACTACCTCTTGTAGCTCATCAAGAGAATGCCAAGAGTGTGCAAAGCAGTTATCAAAGCAAAAGCTGGCTACTTTGAAGAACCTAGAATATGACATATTTTCAGTTGTTTCACACTTTTTTGTTATGTATATAATTCCACATGTGTTAATTCATAGTTTTGATGCCTTCAGTGTGAATCTACAATTTTCATAGTCATGAAAATAAAGAAAACTCTTTGAATGAGAAGGTGTGTCAAAACTTTTGGTCTGTACTGTGTGTGTGTGTATATATATATATATATATATATATATATATATACACACAGTATATATACTCATGGCAAGGTAGAGATGTATGATGTAACCGGCTGATTTGCTACGTGTCACACCAGTTACTAAATAATCATTTGTAAAGGGATGAAATACTTATTTGCATAACTGTATATATATACATTACAGAGTGTTGGCGAGAGATACAAAAGTAATGTACGCATTGTACCTGGGCATTTCCTGTCACGGATCTCTCTGATCCACCCGATATGCCTCCTCTTTAGATCCGAGCAATGTTTGATGATCGCCATCGCACTGTGTTTCCCCTTAGACTCCTTCCGTATCCCCCTCACAATGGTCTGCTTTTCTTCTTGGATGCAGGCATATCATCCCAAATTGTTTAACTACAAGTATTAAAAATAATGTCCTCAACAACACAGCAAAAAGTAATCAGATATTGGCCAGCTGAGCAGAGCTGTACCTGTCTTGTGAAGTGACGGTACTGTATGGGGTGTACAGCTGGTGGTCAGACAAAGAAAGCTTCTCCTGACCAACAGGACACAAACTCTAAACTATAGACTGTGTGTGTGTGTGTGGGGGGGGGGTATATGCTGAGTGGCAGGAAAATGGATGTGCAATGTTCATGTGAGAGATATTTCTCTGCTGTCCATACATACATGCTACAGACATAGTGCTGTGATGTCACAAGAATATTTAGTGCACCAATCAGTAATATCTACTCAGACCTGATACAATTTGAAGTTTCAATCGCAGATATACTGGAGCACTCTATCTGCATAATAAGCTATTGTCCTGCAATGCATGCAAAATGTTATCAAAAACAGTGCTGTAATGTAAAATTACAGTGATGAGGAGTTCTTCCTCACACTTACGAAAGTTGCTGCCAACCATTTTTCCGGTCTCAGGAAACTTCTAGCAGCATGACAAATGTAGCAAAAGTGAGCCACGCCTGTAATGCGTGCGCAATACGCCAATTTTTGCAATCAAGAAAATAATGACTGGAGATTGTGAATTCTAGAATTTGCAAATGTATGCAAAATATCGCGAAAACTAATATTGCCTATGCCGCTCATCACTAAAAATAAGCATTACATAGTGGCCATTCACATCAATGCACTGTCTGTGTGCTACAGGACACCTGCTCTCCAGTCCCTATTAACTCACAATGTCCTAACAGTGTGTAAGATAATATGCTTTCTAAACTGGACAGCCCCTTTAAATTAAAACAGAGTTCATGTATTTCAAATTGTTGGAATGGCTCTGTACAAGCTCTGACTTTCCCCCTTTGTGGCCCTACTGTACCACTGTTGTCTCCAACTTCATATGGAGCCATATTGAGTTTTTCTGTCAAATTCATATGGAGTCCGGCATAAAAATGCATTAGATGCAATATAAAGCTATTCTCCCTCAACAGCATTGCTTCTAAAGGAAAATATGCCTGTAAGGGCTCATGGATACGACCGTATGCATTTTGCGGTCTGCAAAAAACGGATCCGCAAAAAATACAGATGCTGTCCATGTGCATTCCGTATTTTGCAGAACAGAACAGCTGGCCCCTAATAGAACAGTACTATCCTTGTCTGTAATGTGAACAATAATACGGCATGTTCTATTTTTAGCGGAAATACGGACATACGGGAATGGAATACACACAAAATAACTTTTTGGTGGACCCATTGAAATGAATTGTTCCACATACGGTCCGAAAATACGTTTGTGTGCATGAGCCTTAATACAGTGCTGTATGGAGACTCCATACTGCAATACGCAGAGTAAATGGCTTTAATAGTATCTTTATATATATATATATATATATATATATATAAAGAAGGACGTATATATATATATTTATATATATATATATATATATATATTTGTATGTTAAAGGGGCGGGCACTGTGGAGGTCACTGTTAAAGGGACGGGCACTGTGGAGGTCGCTGTTAAAGGGGCAGCCATTGTGGAGATCATAGTTAAAGGGGCAGCTGCCGTGGATGTCACTGTTAAAGGGGCGGGCACTGTGGAAGTCACTGTTAAAGGGACGGGCACTGTGGAGGTCACTGTTAAAGGGACGGGCACTGTGGAGGTCACTGTTAAGGGGCAGGCCCATGAGGAAGTCACTGTCACGTGAGTGGGGTGCTGTAAAACTCACTGTTTAAGGGGCATGCTAATATAAAGGTCAAAGTTAAGGGGATAAGCTGCTGTGGAGGCCCCATTTTAAGAAGGCTGGGCACTGTGGGGGGGGGGGGGTCAGTGTTAAGGGACGGGGTGCTGTAGAGGTTACTGTTATGGGGGATACTGTCAATATCTTTTAAAGACACACACAAACATTAAGTGAAATAGACTAAATATTCCCATGCAAAGCGGGGTTCTTCTGCTAGTTGCAAATAAAATTGTCTAAAGCTATTTGCACTGTGTTTTTCAGTATTATGTGATACTCCTAATTCAAATATAATTAGTTTGCACACATTCTGTGACCTCATCATTAGATGTTATTATTTACTATTAAATCCCCATTTATTCCATGGTGCTGTACATATGAAAAAGGGTATACATACATAATACAGACAAGTACAATAAGCATGACACATTGGTACAGAAGGAGAGAGGACCCTGCCCGCGAGGGCTTACAATCTACAAAATATGCTACTAGACACACCTTTACTGGAGAGGTAACACAATAAAAGATCTTATGTTTCCTTTAAAAGTGAAAAAAAAAAAAAAAAGAATGTGTTGATTTCTACCTTCATAAATTAGCATACCATCCCAAGCCTTTAATCACAGTGATTAGTGCAGTACACTCTCATACATATGATGGGCCTTTTGCCAGCGTGTAATGTGCTGTGGTCTTAACCACTAACAGACCAGGTGACCTCCACATAGTACAGTATTTATATTCAATACAGAAATCACTTCATCTCTAGCATGTTCATTATTGAAACTTCTTAAAAGTTTGATTCGGCAGGTTCGCCGAAATTTTTAGAAAGAATTCAGTTTGATCCGAATTTATTCGCGGCGAATCACGTTAAAAACAGAGAGCATTTATAGTGGTGTAGAACACTGTGCCTTGCAGTAACACGCATAGGAAGTGTGCTGTGGTAGTGAAACAATACTGTGAGTCAGTATGACATGTAGAAGACAGGCGTCACTCTTAGGCCTCTTTCACACAGGCGTCAGTTTTTTTGCCCGGATAAGGCCTCATGCACACGACCGTTGTGTGCATCCATGGCCGTTGTGCCGTTTTACGTTTTTTTTCGCGGACCCATTGACTTTTTAATGGGTCCGTGGAAAAATCGGAAAATGCACCATTTGGCAGCCGCATCCGTGATCTGTGTTTCCTGGCTGTGAAAAAAATATGACCTGTCCCAAGTCAATGGGTCAGTGAAAAAACACGGATGCACACAAGATTGTCATCCGTGTCCGTGATCCGTGTCCGTGATCTGTGTCCGTTTTTTCCTATCATTTCAATGGCAAACTTGACTTTGATATTTTTTTTCATTTTTCATGTCCGTGGATCCTCCAAAAATCAAGGAAGACCCACAGATGAAAAAAACGGTCACGGATCACGGACCTACGGACCCCGTTTTTGCGGACCTTAAAAAAAAACGGTCGTGTGCATGAGGCCTAAGAGGCGGGTGCGTTACGGGAAAATGCGTGATTTTTC
Organism: Bufo gargarizans; assembly: GCF_014858855.1. Classification (NCBI taxonomy): domain Eukaryota; kingdom Metazoa; phylum Chordata; class Amphibia; order Anura; family Bufonidae; genus Bufo; species Bufo gargarizans. The sequence goes on from NC_058088.1 coordinate 124,083,759, forward strand.
CGCATGAGTGCAAAACATTGTCATGCATTGCACTCGCGTGAGAAAAATTGCGCATGTTTGGTACCTAAACCCGAACTTCTTCACAGAAGTTTGGGTTTGGGATTGATGTTCTGAAGATTGTATTATTTTCCCTTATAACATGGTTATAAGGGAAAATAATAGCAAAATAGTGATTTACCATGGTAAAAGACCATGTGATGACCGGAGTCACGTCATCAAAGGTCCTTTACCTGTATTTAATGCTCACCCCAGGTCCTGTTCAGCAAAGGAGACACCAGGAGATGCCGGCTTCGCGATCAAGTGGACTAAGGTGAGTTAAATTATTTTATTTTATTTTTTTAACCCCTCCAGCGCCGTTTTACTATTCATTCTGTATTCAGAATGCTATTATTTTCCCTTATAACCATGTTATAAGGGAAAATAATAATGATCGGGTCTCCATCCCGATAGTCTCCTAGCAACCGTGCGTGAAAATCGCACCGCATCCGTGCTTGCGGATGCAATGCGATTTTCACGCTTCCCATTCACTTCTATGGGGCCTGCGTCTTGTGAAAATCGGACAATATAGAGCATGCTGCGATTTTCACTCAACGCACAAGTGATGCGTGAAAATAACCGCTCATGTGCACAGCCCCATAGAAATTAATGGGTCAGGATTCAGTGCGGGTGCAATACGTTCACCGCACACATTGCACCTGCACGAAAAACTCGCCCGTGTGAAAGGGGCCTTAGAATCACTGCACACTTCACTTATTTGGGCAGTTACGGGGCCAAAACTGACAAAATAACTGAAGTGTGAACAGTGTTAGCGTCAAGAAGAAGCGCACTCCTTTTACACTGTCGGCAGCTGATTCCACATAGATGTCTACAAAACCTGTTCTATTAAATGCTTTTACAAGTAGAACACCCCTGACAGACTGGAGAGGGTGTCAGCAGTAAGTTTGTTTGAAGTCACTAATTATTTTGCCCTTTATCTGATCCGTCAGAATAATAACCCACAAAAAACGAATCCTGTCTGTAGAGCATCTGCCTTCACTCGGTCAGCATTTGGTCAGTAATCCATCAGTATTGCTGAAGCCAAAAAAACAGGGTCCAAAAATGAGATGACATGTGAATGGAATATTTGCATGTCTTCTGTGTTTTGTACCCACTCCTGCTTTTGGCTACCAAATCATAAGCCAATTCTGATGCAAAATATGGACCATGTCATGCAGGCCTTACACATGTTACATAGACAGGATCCGTTGTGCGTCTCATTTTTCCTTCCTTCTGACAGGGTAGAAGAAGGGTCAAATAAATGATGATTTTAGCCAGGCCAAAAGGCAAAATTGTGGCCCAGTGATAAAGTGGGGAGGATGGGAATAGCATGAGAAGAGTGTCCCTATGACATAGTGGTGAGATGGTAGCAGCATGATGATACCACAGAATAGCCCAATGACAGAGTCTGGAGGTGGCAGCAGCATCAGGAGGAGGCCACAGAGTGGCACAATGCCAGTGTGGAGGTGGCAGCAGCATCAGGAGACAACAGAGTAGCACAATGACATAGTGTGATGGTAGAGACAGCAGCATCAGGAGGAGGCCACATAGTAGCACAATGACAGTGTGGAGGTGGCAGCAGCAGCAGCAGCAGTGTCAGGAGGCCACAGAGTGGAACAATGACAGAATGTGGAGGTGGCAGCAGCAGCATCAGCAGGAGGCCACAAGGTGGCATGATGACAGATTGGAGGTGACAGAAGCAGCAGCATGAGGAGACCACAGAGTTACCACAATTACAAAGTGTGGAGGTGGCAGCATCAGGAGGAGGCCACAGTGTGGCACAATGACAGAGTGTGTAGGTGGCAGCAGCATCATCAGAAAGCCACAAAGTGGCCCAATGACAGGGTGTGGAGGTGTCGGCAGCAGCATCAGGAGGAGGCCACAGGGTGGCAAAATGACAGTGTGGAGTTGGCAGCAGCATTAGAAGGCCACAGAGTGGCACAATGACAGAGTATGGAGGTAGCAGCAGCCTCAGGAGGAGGCCACAGAGTTGCACAATGATAGTGTGGAGGTGGCAGCAGCATCAGGAGACCACAGAGTGGTCAAGGTGACATTGTGTGGAGGTGGCAGCAGCATCAGGAGACCACAGAGTGGCAAGGTGACATAGTGTGGCGGTGGCAGCAGCACCTGGTGACAGAATGAGGAGGTGGGTGGCAATACCAGTACCAGCTGAAGATGGTGGGTGAAAGAAGGAGCATCAGATGTGTGGCATCAGGCGGGTGGCAGCATCAGAATTGTAGCTGAGGCAGGTAGCCAGAAGAAAACAGTCTCTTTTTTCAAAGTGTTGGTGTGGCACCATGGATGATCAAGTCTGATGCATCAGGCATTGGTGGGTGGAAATCCTGGCTGATCCACGCCTGATTCATCTTGACGAAGGTCAGTCTCTCCACATTTTGGGTGGACAGGCGAGTTCTTCTTGGGGAATACTGGAATTATGGCCCCCTCTGCACTAAACACCCACTCTGATCACACACTACTGTCCAGCATTTCCAGGGCAAACTCTGCCAGTTGCGGCCACGGATCCAGTTTGGCTACCCAGTATTCCAGCGGATATTCAATGTGGGGTGGTAGGGTACTGTCCAAGTATGCCACCACCTTCTGGTTTAGGTCCTGCTCTAGGTCTAGCTGCTGCTGCTGCTACTGATAAGTTTCTTCACTAGACAGGTGAAGAAAGCTGCTCATCAACCACTCTAGACTCAAGTTGCTGCTGATGGAGCTGGAACTATTCCTACTCCCCCACCTTGCCACAGCAGTCATGGCAGAGGAACGTGAGCGTAGAGCCCCCCCCCCCCCCCCCCCCCCGGGTCAGACCTACAAGAGGATGGATGATGGCACAGATAGGCAGGATATCTCTATAGTACTTCAGTTTGTCCTCCCTATTAGCGTGTGTAAACGGCTCCTATTTTGGACTGGTAGCGAGGGTCCAACAAGGTGGAGAGCCAGAAGTCATCCCTCTGCCGAATGGTGACAATTCGGCTGTCACTATGCAAGCAAATGAGCATGCATCGAGCCATTTGTGCAAGTGACTCAGAGGGACTCCCTGTCTCCATCTCTACTGCATACTTCCATGGTGTGCTGTGTCCTTTGCCTCGTCTTCCTCATTGCCTGTAGGTCCTCTGGCTGCTCCTCCTCTCCTGTCACCTGTGTAGAAAAACTACCGATTTTGCAGAAAAATACTTATGCTCCAATGTTCTCCCCCTCCAGTTCAGCCCCCACAGGGCTCATGTGGCCATGAGATCTAGGCGACACATCTCCAGTCTCCTTACTAGCCAGATTTACCAGCCTCTGTTCCAGGACATGAAGCAGTGGAATGACGTTGTTCATCCCGTAGTCCTGGTGACTGACAAATAACGTGGCCTCCTCAAAGGGCCTAAGCAAACGGCAGGTGTCAAGCAAGAGCTGACATTGAAGTTACACAGGGGAGTACTCCTGTCTGCTTGGATCATCAAGAAATCGTTTATGGCCTTTCTCTGCTCATAAAGTCGGTCCAACATATGGAGGGTAGAATGCTAACAGGTGGAAATGTTGCATATTAGCCTATGTTGGGGGGTGCCATTCTGGAAGGTTGTTCTTTGCAGTGTAAGAGTGACTGAAGTGCATGCAGTGTTTCCTGGCCTTTTTTAAAATGTCTTGCAGATGCGTGGAAGACTTCAGGAACCACTTGACAACCAGATTGAAAACGTGTGCCATGCAGGGAACATGGCTCAACCCTCCTTGACACAGCGCCGACACCATGTTCTTCCTGTTGTCGGTCACCGTGGTTCCGATTTTCAGTTGTCGCGGATAAAGCTAGGATTCAATTTATTGATGAAGGACATGTAGCAGTTCCTCCTCTGTGTGACTCCGTTCGCCCAGGCAAACGAGAGGCAGAGCAGCGTGACACCACCGTGCCCTGCACATGTGGTATGCTGGAGGGGCACTGCTAATTCTCCCTGCAGTGGAGCATGAGGACACAGTGGAGGATGAGGGGGCATAGGCGGACATTGTGGCTGTGCAGAAACCATATTCACCCAGTGGTTCATAAAGGACATGTATTGTCCCTGACCGTAGTTACAGCTCCACATGTCGGCGCTGCACTAGCAAAGAAATGACGGCTTGGGACTCTTCACCTCGGCTTGGCACAAACCATCAATTCTCTGAAAGGTGCAGAGAACTGCTGGGTTGCTAGTCAAGGCACGACCGCTAGATGACACCGGGAGCTCAGGCCTCTAGCTGCGACTCCTGCTGCCACGCCCCGTTACTCTGCTGTGACCTGTGCCTGCTCCAGAAACATTTAGGCCTCTGCCACTCCCCTGTGCAGGGTTTGGCACTTCTCTGTCTGACATACTGTTAGATCAAATAAACAGATAAAAAGGAAATTAAACCCCCCCCAAAAAAGTCTTAAATTTTCTCACTTCACCACACAACAGCTAAGCCCTTTTTTTCCCACTAATACACGGCAAAAAGGGCTTTAGAACATATAACTGCACTGCTGAACGGCAAATATATAAATTTTTTGCCACTAATAGATGCAAAAAATGGCTGTCATTTTCTAATTTCACCACACAACGACAAATACTTTTTTTGTGCCACTTAGGGTACTTTCACACTAGTGTTTTTGTTTTCCACCATTGAGTTCCGTCACAGGAGCTCAATACCGGAAAAAAAAAAAAAAAAATTTGTCCTAATGCATTCTGAATGGAGAGCATTTTGTTCAGGATGCATCAGTTTAGTCCCTCTTATGTTTTTTGGACGGAGAAAATACCGCAGCATGCTGCAGTTTTCTCTCCGGCCCAAAAAACTGATCACTTGCCAGAATTTATTTACATTGAAGTGTATTAGTGCCGATGGCACTAATACACGCCAAAAAGAGCTTTAGAACATATAACTTCACCGCTGAACAGCAAATAATATATATTTTTTGCCACTAACATGCCAAAAAGGGCTGCAATTTTCTCCCTTCACCACACAACGGCAAATACTTTTTTGTTCCACTAATACACACAAAAAAGGGCTTTAGAACATATAACTGCACTGCTGAACGGCAAATAGGCCCTTACTTTTTTCCACTTATATACTCCACAAAAGGCTTTAGAACATATTTGTCGTTCAGCGGCGCAATTATAATATACAGGTCCTTCTAAAAAAATTAGCATATTGTGATAAAGTTCATTATTTTCTGTAATGTACTGATAAACATTAGACTTTCATATATTTTAGATTCATTACACACAACTGAAGTAGTTCAAGCCTTTTATTGTTTTAATATTGATGATTTTGGCATACAGCTCATGAAAACCCAAAATTCCTATCTAAAGAAATTAGCATATCATGAAAAGGTTCTCTAAACGAGCTATTAACCTAATCATCTAAATCAACTAATTAACTCTAAACACCTGCAAAAGATTCCTGAGGCTTTTAAAAACTCCCAGCCTGGTTCATTACTCAAAACCGCGATCATGGGTAAGACTGCCGACCTGACTGCTGTCCAGAAGGCCATCATTGACACCCTCAAGCAAGAGGGTAAGACTCAGAAATAAATTTCTGAACGAATAGGCTGTTCCCAGAGTGCTGTATCAAGGCCCCTCAGTGGGAAGTCTGTGGGAAGGAAAAAGTGTGGCAGAAAACGCTGCACAACGAGAAGAGGTGAACGGACCCTGAGGAAGATTGTGGAGAAGGACCGATTCCAGACCTTGGGGGACCTGTGGAAGCAGTGGACTTAGTCTGGAGTAGAAACATCCAGAGCCACCGTGTACAGGCGTGTGCAGGAAATGGGCTACAGGTGCCGCATTCCCCAGGTCAAGCCACTTTTGAACCAGAAACAGCGGCAGAAGCGCCTGACCTGGGCTACAGAGAAGCAGCACTGGACTGTTGCATGTCATTCGGAAATCAAGGTTGCCAGAGTCTGGAGGAAGACTGGGGAGAGGGAAATGCCAAAATACCTGAAGTCCAGTGTCAAGTACCCACAGTCAGTGATGGTCTGGGGTGCCATGTCAGCTGCTGGTGTTGGTCCACTGTGTTTTATCAAGGGCAGGGTCAATGCAGCTAGCTATCAGGAGATTTTGGAGCACTTCATGCTTCCATCTGCTGAAAAGCTTTATGGAGATGAAGATTTCATTTTTCAGCACGACCTGGCACCTGCTCACAGTGCCAAAACCACTGGTAAATGGTTACTGACCATGGTATTACTGTGCTCAATTGGCCGGCCAACTCTCCTGACCTGAACCCCATAGAGAATCTGTGGGATATTGGGAAGAGAAAGTTGAGAGACGCAAGACCCAACACTCTGGATGAGCTTAAGGCCGCTATCGAAGCATCCTGGGCCTCCATAACACCTCAGCAGTGCCGCAGGCTGATTGCCTCCATGCCACGCCGCATTGAAGCAGTCATTTCTGCAAAAGGATTCCCGACCAAGTATTGAGTGCATAACTGAACCTAATTATTTGAAGGTTGACTTTTTTTGTATTTAAAACACTTTTCTTTTATTGGTCGGATGAAATATGCTAATTTTTGGAGATAGGAAATTTGGGTTTTCATGAGCTGTATGCCAAAATCATCAATATTAAAACAATAAAAGGCTTGAACTACTTCAGTTGCTGTGTAATGAATCTAAAATATATGAAAGTCTAATGTTTATCAGTACATTACAGAAAATAATGAACTTTATCAAAATATGCTAATTTTTTTAGAAGGACCTGTATATATTTTTGCCATTAATACACACCATAAAAGGCTTTAGAACATATAACCGCACTGCTGAACGGCAAATAATATATATATTTTTTGCCACTAATACACGCTAAAAAGGGCTGTAATTTTCGCACTTCACCACACAACAGCTAATAAGCCCCCTTTTTCCCCCACTAATACAAGCCAAAAATTGCTTTAGAACATATAACTGCACAAGGGCAAATAAGACATATAAATATTGCCTTGTAATAAACCCTGTTAATGGCTGTATAAAACAGCACTTGCACCCCAATAACAACAAAGGTTTGCTGGAAGTACAGAGCTGTATAATAGCAATTTGGATCCCCTGTCAGTGCAGCAAGGTGTGATAGGATTGTTCCTATTACCCAGGATGTAAACTCCCCTACTGAACCCTGTTATTGGATATAACCCCTAAGTACACGTCTCCTGATAGCCTGAGTTAGCTGAATGGCCAAATCGAGATAAATTGGCTCATCACAGGCCGGAGGGAAACGTGGGCTTAAGTAATAATGCAGGTGTTAGCATGGCAGCCAAGTCATAAGTGTAAATGGACGCAGTGTATGGATATCATATCCACAACAGCGGGCATAGTAAATGCCACATGCATCCAGCACATAAAAAGTCACAACCGGTATATAAAACACATATAACACTGCGTAATGATTCCTCCCTATCCTTTCCCTAAACTTCTATACAGCACAATACAAATTTTTAAGCCTTTCCGAGCACTGTTGCTAGCTCCTGCTAACATCTCTCCCTGCACTAAGTACTCTGGAAAATGGCTGAATCTAAGATGGCTGAGGCTATTTATAGGCCTGTGACATCACAGGGCTGCCTGGCTGCTGATTGGCTGCATGGCATTGTGGGTGATCCCTCGTTCCCAGAGTTCCTTGCTACATGTCCTAACACGTGCAGCAGCCATTTTAGGAATAAATGTGATTCGTTACCACAAAGCGTGAGGAAATTTGGATTCGGTGCAAATCCAATTTTTCCTGAAATTCGGATCAAATTCCACTTTGTCAACTTCGATTCGCTCACCTCTAATTGAAACTCTAAATCAAGATATTTCCTGTATGATTCAGTATGTCATCAATGTATCTACAGCCTGTCATGTGTAGCAATATAAGTTCAGCTATTGTTATATCCACGCAAATGTATCTACTGTAGACATCAGTGCATTTGTGAAATGTCAATCATTCCCAACCTTCCATGTGTACTGAGCAATGCTAAAAAGCAATAAAATACAGAGAAGAAACATTCTGTACAATTATACGCAGCACACTTTCTGGATTCCAAAGTAGTTGTCTTTAATAGGGCTCATGATAATATCCCCACTTTATAACCACCCATGTCAGCTTGGAATAAAAGGAAGAAAATGTAGCCCACCAACAATACAGCAAATAGATCCAGTATCTGGAATATGTTTGTGATTTCTATAGCTTAGAGTATGGTAAATACTCACATCTGCACATACTCAGCCAGCTGTGCGATCTTTCATACGTGTCTCAGCCTATGACTTTCCTATGGCCGCTTCCAGTCCGAGATCTCTGGAGCAGCCAGAATACTTTAAACAGAAGAAGATTTTCCATTTCTTGCCGCCACAGAATACTGTAAACACATGTATAGTTCACTTAAATCTGTGTAAAATATGTCAGTATCTTAAACTAAAAAAATCAGCCAAAGAACAAATGTCCCTTTGTAAAAGCAGATAAACAAATCCAAGCATATAAAAACTGCAAAGCAAAGAAGAATGAGATCGGATATTCCATGGGAATTACTCTTCCTTCTAAGGCCTCATGCACACGACAGTTTTTTTTCACGGTCCGCAAAAACGGGGTCCGTGGGTCCGTGATCCGTGACCGTTTTTTCGTCCGTGGGTCTTCCTTGATTTTTGGAGGATCCACGGACATGAAAAAAAAGTCGTTTTGGTGTCCGCCTGGCCGTGCGGAGCCAAACGGATCCGTCCTGAATTACAATGCAAGTCAATGGGGACGGATCCGTTTGATGTTGACACAATATGGTGCCATTTCAAACGGATCCGTCCCCATTGACTTTCAATGTAAAGTCTGGAGTTCTTTTATACCATCGGATTGGCGTTTTCTCCAATCCGATGGTATATTTTAACTTGAAGCGTCCCCATCACCATGGGAACGCCTCTATGTTAGAATATACTGTCGGATATGAGCTACTTCGTGAACCTCAGATCCGACAGTATATTCTAACACAGAGGCGTTCCCATGGTGATGGGGACGCTTCAGGTTAGAATACACTACAAACTTTGTACAAGACTGCCCCCTGCTGCCTGGCAGCACCCGATCTCTTACTGGGGGATATGATAGCACAATTAACCCCTTTAGGTGCGGCACCTAAAGGGGTTAATTGTACTATCATATTCCCCTGTAAGAGATCAGGGCTGCCAGGCAGCAGGGGGCAGCCCCCCCCTCCCCAGTTTGAATATCGTTGGTGGCACAGTGTGCCCCCACCATCGCCCCCCCTCCCTCCCTCTATTGTATTAAATCGTTGGTGGCACAGTGTGCCAACCACCATCGGCCCCCCTCCCTCCCTCTATTGTATTAAATCGTTGGTGGCACAGTGTGCCAACCACCATCGGCCCCCCTCCCTCTATTGTATTAAATCGTTGGTGGCACAGTGTGCCAACCACCATCGCCCCCCCCCTCCCTCTATAGCAGTAACATTGGTGGCAGTGTGCGGTCTCAACAGTAGAAGATTCATACTTTACCTGCTTGCTGCTGCGATGTCTGTGTCCGGCCGGGAGCTCCTCCTACTGGTAAGTGAAAGGTCTGTGCGGTGCATTGCTAAAGAACTGTCACTTACCAGTAGGAGGAGCTCCCGGCCGTTCACAGACATCGCAGCAGCAAGCAGGTAAGTATGAATCTTCTACTGTTGAGACCGCACACTGCCACCAATGTTACTGCTATAGAGGGGGGGGGGGGCGGGGGGGCGATGGTGGTTGGCACACTGTGCCACCAACGATTTAATACAATAGAGGGAGGGAGGGGGGCCGATGGTGGTTGGCACACTGTGCCACCAACGATTTAATACAATAGAGGGAGGGAGGGGGGCCGATGGTGGTTGGCACACTGTGCCACCAACGATATTCAAACTGGGGAGGGGGGGGTGGTCTGCCCCCTGCTGCCTGGCAGCCCTGATCTCTTACAGGGGAATATGATAGTACAATTAACCCCTTTAGGTGCCGCACCTGAAGGGGTTAATTGTGCTATCATATCCCCCTGTAAGAGATCGGGTGCTGCCAGGCAGCAGGGGGCAGTCTTGTACAAAGTTTGCAGTGTATTCTAACTAGAAGAGTCCCCATCACCATGGGAACGCTTCTGTGTTAGAATATACTGTCGGAAATGAGTTTTCACGAAGTGAAAACTTAGATCAGAAAAAGCTTTTATGCAGACGGATCTTCGGATCCGTCTGTATGAAAGCAACCTACGGCCACGGATCACGGACACGGATGCCAATCTTGTGTGCATCCGTGTTCTTTCACGGACCCATTGACTTGAATGGGTCCGTGAACCGTTGTCCGTCAAAAAAATAGGACAGGTCATATTTTTTTGACGGACAGGATACACGGATCACGGCCTCGGCTGCAAAACGGTGCATTTTCCGATTTTTCCACGGACCCATTGAAAGTCAATGGGTCCGCGAAAAAAAACGGAAAACGGCACAACGGCCACGGATGCACACAACGGTCGTGTGCATGAGGCCTAATGCACAGCAAATTTCCTCTGCTGTTCAGATGTAGACATGTTCAGGTAAGGGCTCATGCACATGACCGTATGTATTTTGTGGTCCGCAAAAAATACGGATGACGTCCGTGTGTGTTCTGTATTTGCTGAACGGAGCAGCTGGCCCCTGATAGAACAGTACTATCCTTGTCCATAATGTGGACAATAATAGGACATGTTCTATGTTTTCGAGGAATGGAAATACGGCTATACGGAAACGGAGTAATTAGTGGGTTTTTTGCGGACCCATTGAAATGAATGGTTTATGCGGTCCGCAAAAAAATGCAACAGACACGGAAGGAAAATACGTTCGTGTGCATGAGCACTCAGTCTATGGTATCTATCTTTCCTTATCGTCCTACAGGCAGCACAACACAATGGGTTAATGTCTTGCTCCTCCCGTCTAGGACAGAAGATAAATCATTTGTAAATCAGACTAATTAAGCCGCCTATAAAGGAGTGAACACCCACTAGGTAGATGTGTTTTGTTCCTTCTGTCTAGGACAATGAAGCTCACACATACAGAGGCGCCTGCTGCGAAGGTCAGTATGGTTGTTAAGCCAGATATTATATAGCTGGAAGTGGTTTCCAGAATACCATATGTAGTGCTGGAAGAGAGTCCATTGCTTTTTGCATGTTATAGAGCTGGAGGTGTGCTCCAAAGTCAACTGCAGGTCATTATTGATTTGGAAGTGGGTTCCAGAGTTATATGCATGTTATAGAGCTGGAGGGCTGCTCCAGAATCAACTGCATAACATCAGTGCTCAACTGGGGTGCCTGGGGCCCACCCTACAGCTACCAAAAATAAATATTGTTTATCTTTTGGGCTCATACACATGATTATTTGCAGTTTAGCACACAATACAGTATCTGTTAAGGTCCCTTTACACAGGGCAACAGAGCAGGAGATTGTTGGAAAGGAAAGAGGAGAATGCTGTATTTACATGCAGTGATCTCCATTGTATGGGGAGCAGTGATCACAAAATGTTATTGTTCTTCCCCATACTGACTACTTGTTTGCCGACAGATTGTAATTACACAGAACAATCTAATTCCAATAAATGATAATTTTAATGTACGCACAAACGATCGAATTACTGTACACGATGAATGAGCATTTCATTCGTTCATCAGGTAATCAGCCTACACGGCATCCACCGCAGCCATTACGCCCAAGAGCTACTGAAGTAAGCAACATGGTAACCTGTGTCACAGTGTGACAAAATGTCTATCTTTATTTTTTCTGACATAATAAAACATTTTAACCCCTTTAGGACACAGCCATATTTCACCTTAAGGACCAGGCCATTTTTTGCAAATCTGACCAGTGTCACTTTAAGTGCTGATAACTTTAAAACACTAAATCATGTTTCAGTGTCTCCATAGTCTGAGAGCCATAGTTTTTTTCAGTTTTTGGGCAAATATCTTCGGTAGGGTATAATTTTTGCGGGATGAGATGACGGTTTGATTGGCACTATTTTGGGGTGTGTATGACTTTTTGATTGCTTGCTATTACACTTTTTGTGATGTAAGGTGACAAAAAATAGCTTATTTTTTAAACTTTTTTTTTTTTTTTACGGTATTCACCTGAGGGGTTAGGTCATGTGATATTTTCATAGAGCAGGTTATTACGGACACGGGGATACCTAATATGTATACTTTTTTTTTATTTATGTAAGTTTTACATAATAATTTTATTTTTGAAACAAAAACCAAAAAATCCAGCCATAGTTTTTGGGCGATTATCTTAAGTAGGGTTTCATTTTTTGCGGGATGAGGTGGCGGTTTGATTGGTTCTATTTTGGTGTACATGCAACTTTTTTGATCACTTTTATTGCCTTTTTTTGTGAAGTACGGTGGGCAAAATTTTAATTTCATCATGACCGTTTAACATGACCGTTTTATAGATCAGGTCGTTACGGACATGGTGATATCAAACATGTGTATGAACATTTTATTTTTTTCATTTTTAATCAGTGATAAATGTATTTTTTTTATTTTTATTTTTTTACATTTTTTTTCTTTTTTTAACTTTTTTTTTTTACCCAGACCCACTTGGTTCTTGAAGATCCAGTGGGTCTGATGTCTGTATAATACAGTACAGTACACTATGTAGTGTATTGTACTGTATTTTACTTTCAATTTGTCTGAACAGAACTATGCCTTTAGCACAGATGTGTTCAGCACCATAGACAGCTGGATGCCTGAGAAGGCGTCCTGTTGCCATGGGAACCTTCCCCGTCTGCCACAACTGAGCTCCCTCCCTCTGTGATCCGATCCTGTCTGGGGGCTGCAAAGGCACAGCAGCACCCCGATGGGAGAGGGAGGGAGCTCCCTGACTGTTATCCCTTTACATACAGCGGCGGTCCGTACGGATCGCGGTATGGAAAGGGTTAAACGGCTGACATCGCAGCACAGATGTCAGCCGTTTATACCAAAGTGTCAGCAATGTGCTGACACTCTGGTATAACCACTGGACACCAATGAATATTCAAGAGGAGGCAGGCGGGGGATCGCGATCCCCGCCTGCCGCACCGCCCGCCTCCCGCACCACCTGCAACACCCCACCCCCCCCCGTACCACCTGCCGGCATAATAATCATTCAGGGGTATAGGGGGGTTGAAAAATTAATATTTCCGGCATTTAAAATTTTCTGATTCACGGGAATCAAACTGCAGAAAGCGCAGCAAACCGCAGGTCTGAATTGACCTGTGGTTTTCTGCGATCGCCGACATGGGACCCCCCGGCGCATCTAGCCAAGGTGCCTGCTCAATGATTTGAGCAGGCACCGGGTTCCGATCACCGCCAGCCGGGCGGCGGTGATTGGAACCGTACATGACGTACCGGTAGGTCATGTGTCCTTAAGTACCAGGACAACATGACGTACCGGTACGTCATGTGTCCTGAAGAGGTTAAAAAAAAATCATGTTTCCATTTATATTTATTTTTCTGCCAATGATCTTGTGTAGGGGCTCTTATTTTGCAGGAAGAGTTTACATATTTATTGCATTTTTTGGGTGCATATGATTTCTTGATTGTTCAATATTACTCTCCTCTTACAAATTTTGAGGAGTATTTTTAGCCGGGAGCAGTATGAATTTTGCGGTAATTCACATATATAATGCATAGACCCACATAACGCTATGAGGCTGATATTTCTGTAGGGAAACATTTGCTAGTCTCCCAAGCAGAAATAAATGTAGACAATTCTACATTTATCCAACATCATACACTAAACATAAGAGCGCCGCTGCCATACACAGGGCCTGCCTGGCACCGCCATACACGGCTCTACCACATGCCCATTACATAGTTTACTATATACGCATTACACGCACAGCTCTGCTACATGTCCATTACACAGATAGAACTACTGCGTGCACATTACTCACAGAAAACTGTACAATAGACTGGTTACACTGACATAGCCCTGCTTTATACACACCTTCCTATACATGAAGTACCTCTGCATTCTCCATAGCACAGACTGTGTGTTCCCCTAACTCCTCCCACACACATGGCTGATCACATGACTGTGACATCACCACAGGTCCTGTAACCACAAAGTAGTGTTTGGTCCAGTCTCTGGAGCTGCTCCTGGTGAGAGAGATGTCTGTGGGGGGCGGGGCTTCAGCTAGGCAGGGGCCCCAATGAGGATTTCCCCGGCGAGCCAGTCCGAGCCTGCATGACATTTCTGATCTGGAAGTGGTTTCCAGGATTTATTTTTGCCATTGGGGGTTTCCATGGGAGGATTGAGCTGAGATGTATCTTGGAGGTTCCTGGTGAGTTTCTCATATGCATTGTGTGTTCCCTGCAAACTATCAAAGTATGTTTCATGGTTTGCCGGTTTGGCTGTTACAAGCACTGTTATTGCCTTCAGGTTTGCAGCAGTGTCTCCATCTCAGGAGCCATTTTGGAGTAGAAGTATACAGGTGCAGATGAGCTAAACTTGATGGGTAACATGTTAAGTTCAAAAATGGTACAAGGCTAACCTACTCTTTCAATGTATTTCATTAGTTTGTCAAAATGGTATGAAATATCTCTGTGCCGTTTGTTATCGGAGTCGTTTTTCGCTCAGCTACACCTGTGGTTCTGCACAGTGAGTTGTTACTGCAACAGCGGAATCGCAGCAGCTCTAAGGATCATGGGTAGTGTTGAGCAAACTTGTGTTTTAAGTCCGGTGTTCGAGTTAAGGTTATCAAAGTATCCCGTTATGGATTCTAAATTCCGTTACGGTCCGTGGTAGCGGAATCCATAACGGGATACTTCGCGAACCTGAACTTTAGACGCCAAACTTAAAACACAAGTTCGCTCAACACTAATCATGGGTCTTGGAATGGCTCATGTGTAGCATTTATGTATGTGTGAGCGAATTATGTTACAATTACAGAACTCTGCAAAGAATCCCATAAATGTTAGTATGTGCACCAACTGTGGACAATGTAGGAGATGTCTGGACCATTACCTTCCAGGTGAAGGTCTCCAGTGCAGACATGGTACAGAGATTGTAGAATGGTTTACTTCATAGCCTCTCTGCTCTGTCCCTCTCAGCTCCACAGTCCAGTACGTAGAGGTGAGCAATCCACTCCTATAGATCGCTCCTCTGGGATGACCAATTTCCACGCTGCATTTAGTCGAGTATCTAAGAGATAACCACGTTTTATTCAAGACAAAGGATTAGCAAGACAGCCATTACTTGAGGGCTTACTAGGCACCTTTGTATCAGGTGTAGGAGACAGCATAAGGCATCCACACCACCAGTTCAAACTGAGGACAGTTAAGCCAACTGTCAGAACAACATTGGAATAGAAGTTCCAGGATTTAGAAAAGCACCGTCAACCAAGGTTAGAATAAGGCTGGTGTTTTGACCAGTGTAAGACTTTCATATTTTATAAAGCTAGTCTGAAGCAGTAGCTTTCTTATTCATTATAAAGAGACTGTTTTTCACTAAGGACTTGCATTTCCCTTTCCCCATATGCATGGGAGACTGATTTAATGCCGGGCTGTATCAAGAGAATGTTTAATACTTTGGATGTATTGTTATCAGGAGTTATCTTCAGTAAAATTCCACCCTGAATTTCATCCTTCCTGTCTCAGTCTCAAGTTCCTCAATTAACACTACAGTAAATGGTTGTACCTCCATAGAAAAGGTTCTGGCGTCACGACTACAAGGGACCTTGCCATAGACACATTAATACAGACCATCAAGGGCAGCCATAGACACATTAATACAGACCATCAAGAGTAACCAGAACTGTATTTACCTCGGCCCACCTGTTGCTCACACCGCAACCTCACGCATAATTCCCCTGTTAGGTCTGGCATACCGCAATAACCCCTTCCATGCTGTGATCCTTAGGGACCACTGTATGGAAGGGGCTAACCATGGCAGCACAGCAGTCCTCCCTCCCTCCACCCTCTCAATGCTGCTGGACAGAACAATCCCTTCTCCCTCCATTCAGGATGGCCAATGCAGCGGTCCTCCATCCCTCCCTCTACCATCTCAATGCTGCCGGACAGAACTGCTCCCCCATCCCCCTGTTCAGGATGACCAGCTCAGCGGTTCTCCATTCCTCCCGCTTCCCCACAATATGAAGGTCAAAACTACTCCCGCCCCCCATCCCTGTTGAGGATGGCTGAGCGCAGCAGAGTGTCAGCTGATCCAATTTTGGCCATTTAACCCCTTCCATGCTGCGATCCTTAGGACCACTGTATGGAAGGGGCTAACCATCAGGCCTTCTGCTGTGGTACTGTCCTGATGGCTACCATGGCAACCGGACGCTTTCACGCCATGGCAATCGGACACTTTCACAGGCATCCGGCTTGCCATGTTATATCAGCCTGCAGGAGCCTGATCAGGCTAAGTGCACATGCAAACACACTGCAGTACACTATATAGTATACTGCAGTGTATTGTAGATCCATCAGACCCACTGTATCTTCAAGAACCAAGTGGGTCTGGGTCAAAAAAGTGTAAAGAAATAAAAATAAAATAATATACTTCTTCCTATAAATAAATATATTTAGAATTATAATAACATAATTAGTAAAAAAAAAAAAAGTTTGGCATTATCACATTTGCAATGATCTGATCATCATAACTTATGATCCATGGTTGCGGAATCTTTAGATAACCCGAAACCTTGTACACCAAACTTGAAACACAAGTTCACTCAAAACTAGTCGCAATGTTTTAGCTCATAGCTTGAAAAAAGGTTCTGTGAATGAGCTGAAAGCATTGCAACCACAGGGGTGAATAAAGTGTTTGAGTGCTGTCAATTTTTATTAGTCATTTTTCAAACTAGTGTAAAGTAGAACTGGCTAAGTTGCCCATAGCAACCAATCAGATTCCACCTTTCATTTTACAGCTCCATTGGAAAATGAAAGGAGGAATCTGATTGGTTGATATGGGCAACTAAGCCACTAGTATTGATAAATCTCCCCCCCCCCCCCTTTGTACTTGTGTGTACATAGCATTGTGTGTTGTCACTCTATACTAATCTATGTGGTAAGTGACCACTCACTGTGTCGACGGACACCAGATACAGATATACCCCGACTTTTCTAAGGATACTCAAAGTAAGCGTAGGGAGTACTTTGATATTAAGAAAAGATTACAGGATGGAAACATCAAATACTCTATGTTATACCCTGCCAAGCTAAGAGTGGTGTACAGAGATACTGTAATGTTTTTCCATTCACCTAGAGAAACCTTAGAATGGTTAGATTCTGTTAGGGTTTAGACGTCGGGTTTTGGTGGCAGGAGACCTGCCCAATGAAGGGGGTGTGGGAACAGAGGGGGCGGCCCATGGATGGATGGGCGAAATGTAAGAGGTTTACAATGATGCTCTGCATCAGTGAACTAGTAAGGGGGATGAGGGGTGGGGGTCAAAGGGGGTGGGTGGGTAGTGGGTGGGGGAGGATCCTGGCTTGGTTGCGGTTGCCTTTGGGGGGCGATGGACGCCTCCTCTACAACTCATAATATGACCAATAATAGAGTCATGATATGGAATGTGCGTGGACTCGCCGATAGAACAAAACGGGTAGTGGTTTTTGATCTGATTATTCGACACCTCCCTGCAATAGTTGCCCTATTAGAAACGCACGCTACACCTAATATCCCTGAATACCTAATAAAGAGATGGGCGGGGCATCAGTTCCACTCCGGCTTCTCGACATACTCCCGAGGGATCAGTGTGTATGTACATCAAAGCATTGACTTTATTCAGCTGGACCAGATGATTGATACAGACGGGAGATACATCTTCCTCTATGCCCAATGGAACGGCAGAAAGTGCGTCCTTGCTTTCCTGTATATCCCGCCACCGTTTACAATGACAGTCCTAAAACAGCTGGCGCTTTTTATGCATAATATAGAGCGATCGCCGATATTAATATGTGGTGATTTTAACTGCGTGCTTGATCCGGCGCTGGATAGAATTTCAGCTGCCCGGAATAGTGCGCAGGGAAAACACGCCCTACTTCGCGGGTTCTGTGAGGAGATAGGATTAACAGATGTTTGGCGATGGCTCTATGGCAATAAACAGGTGTTCTCTTGCTTTAGTAAAGCGTACAGTGCTATGTCCAGGATTGATATGGCCTTGGCTAATGAGCAGATGCTTGACTCCATCTTAAAAATGACATATGAGATCCATGGCATATCCGACCACTCACCGATTTTACTGGTGATGAAGACCGGACAACAAGCTGGGATTAGCAGATCGTTCAGATTGAATGAACATTGGCTAACTATACTAAATGACTCTGCAGGGATAGACGGAGAACTTTTGCAATTTTGGCAAGAGAATAATGGCACAGCACATGTCCACTTTGTTTGGGATGCCATGAAGGCATTTATGCGTGGGCTCTACTTCTCCAGAATAAAAAAAAAAAAAATGAATTTTTTGCTGAGCAAAAAAAATTGGAGGCAAACATTTCATATCTGGAGGGTTGTATCCGTGTACGGAATGATGTGAATATGCGCACCAAGTTAAAATCCACTAAAGATCACTATACTACCTAGATAGAAGTAAACAATAGAATTAGACAAATACTGACGGGTGATGGGCGTAGATTGGAAGGAGGAGTGGAGATGGAGAGAGAGTTTTTTAAGTACTTTGACAATTTATATCGATCCGGCGTGGTAGATACAGTGACTAAAATAGACGAATATCTAGAACAGGTTAGGATCCCGGTGCTGTCGGACTCAGACTCAGCCCCCTTGAGCGCCCCCATTTCTTTGGAGGAGCTACAGGCGGCCCTGCATGAGACCCGGGGCTCCTCGGTGCCCGGATCGGATGGGCTCCCATTTGGCATATACAAGTGCCATGCGGAGGTGCTTCTGCCCGGACTGTTACAGGTCCTAAATGAGTCTAGCAAATGTGGCAGGCTGCCCCCTTCTTTGACTGAAGCAACGGTCACACTGATCCTTAAGAAAGGGAAAATGGGCAATAAAGTTGAGGATTATCGCCCTATATCGTTGCTTAATGCAGACTATAAAATAGTTGCAAAAGTTCTCTCCAACAGGTTAAAAAAAGTAATAACCCGCCTGGTCCATGTAGATCAGACCGGGTTTATCCCCGGGCGACAGATACAGTCCAACATACGCCGGACCATCCTTAATATTCAGATTGGAGGGGGGGAGGACCGCTCCATCCTGTCATTGGACGCCGCCAAGGCGTTCGATCGGGTGGAGTGGCCCTTCCTCTGGCGTGTTATGCATAGGATGAATCTGGGCCAGGAATTCATTGGATGGGTCAAATTGCTATATAGTGAAGCAACAGCCAGAATTAAGGTCAATGGGGTGCTCACCCCTGCCGTTTCCCTAAAGCGGGGGACACGCCAGGGATGCCCCCTCTCTCCACTTCTCTTTTCAATTTTTATGGAACCCCTCGCCTGCAGGATACGGGCTGAAACCGGTATAGTGGGTTTCGGGGGGAGAGGGACGGATGATAAGATCTGTCTATACGCAGATGACGTCTTACTCTACCTGAATGACGGATGGAGAAGCGTCCCTGATGTTATGCGGATAACAGAGGAATTCGGCAGAATTGCCGGATATGAGATAAACTGGACAAAGTCTGTACTCTTCCCCCTGAACCGGATGCCTCCCCTGAACGATCTTAGGATCAGAACCATTGCCCCCACAGACCATTTAGACTACCTTGGGATAAAAATCAGTAATACCATTAGGGATTATAATAAGCTAAACATTACCCCTTTAGTTGGGAAGATAAAAGAAAAAATAAGGGTATGGCAGAAACTTCCGCTCTCGCAGATTAACAGGATTGCGCTAATTAAAATGGTTCTGCTGCCTTGGATACTGTACACGGTTAGCTCCTGTCCAGCTTGGATTGAGGATAGTGTTTTCAATTTGATTGATCGTTTGATAAATGACCTGATATGGGGCAGAAAAAGGGTCCGCATTAAATTACAATATTTGCGAATGACGGCAAGTAATGGAGGCCTAGGCCTACCCCATTTTCAAATCTATTATCTGTGTGCACAACTACAATGGTGTGTTAATACTGGTGACGGAGCACTACTATCCCATATCCTAGGTCAACGCCAACAGCAGGTAAATAATATTCTTAGTATACTGGAAACTGGGCTGTTTCAGCGCGCAGATTATTTCTGCCCCATTGGGGCTGCGCTACAGAAGTCCTGGAATAAAATTAAGGTACTTATTCAGGCTCCCCAAATTCTGGACTTTTCCCCGTTATGGGATAACCCCGCGTTAACAGAATTCCTGACACTTAACGAAAATGAATGTTGGACTCGTACAGGTATCACATTAATTTCACATATATACACGAAAGGGAAAATTAAATCAATAAGAGAATTGACTCAACAGACACCAATAACTGCATTAGAGCACTATAGATATTGCCAATTACAACACGCATTAGTATGCACACTTAAAAAAACACCTTTGATAAGACTCACGCAGGGGTTCTTATTATTTTGCTATAACATAGTAGGGAACAAAGTTAAGATTTCACTAATATATAGGAGATTCATTGAGGAACTAAGCACTACCACTAAATTTAAAAGTGTAGATAAATGGAAGACGGATATTGGGGAATGTAACCCCTTCACAATGGCGGGAAATATACCAAAACATTAAGAAGGCTTCCCCTTCACGACAACACCGATTGATACAATTTAAAATAATACATCGCCTATATGTTACCCCGAGTCTCTTACCCAAAATGTACAGTAATAAGGGTCAGGAATTTAGCTGTCTGAAATGCTCTCTCGTAGCCGCAGGGTTTGTACACATGTTGTGGGACTGCCCTGCCATTAGGACTTTTTGGGGCAGTATATTTCAGACCATGGCGGTAAATAGTAGGAATAACCCCCCCTTTACTATCCAAGTAGCTGTGCTTGGACTCTTTCCCCCCGAGTACAAAAATAGAACCACCAAAAATGAACAGGCGTACTGGTTGAAGGGATTTCTTTTGGCTAAGGTGATAATCCTGAGACAGTGGGTGAAAGATAGACCACCAACAATAAATGAATGGCAAAGCTTAATGACGAGAATAACACACTTTGAGGGCATGAAACGACGCGGGGTGAGCTATGCCATATGAATGGGCGTATAGAGAGGGGAAATAGCGAGAGGAAACACCCTGATTGAAACTGATGACCACCTACTGGCTGTGGCTACTGCCTAACTATAATTTAATAAACTACTATGCATCCTTAAACAATAAACTCTACCAGCACTGTCCACACTAGGTGGAGTTGATAAAACGCTCGGAGAAATACCCCAGAAAGGAGTAGGGGGACCTCGCCTCCCCTCGTGGCGGCCGCACCAAGCCAGATGGGATGGGTGGGGGGATGATGAGGGGGGGGGGATGGGTTTTTGGGTTTTGATATTTATGCCAGAGAATTGACGTTAAAATTGAACTATCCTGATTATAGATGTGTTTCTACATATGCATGCTCTCCGGTATGGAAGTGATACACTGTTTTAAATGATTTGCTATACGTATCTATTTCTTGTGACTAGATATCTGTTTTATCTTGTTCATATTTCGAAAAAAATAATAAAGATATACTATAACAAAAAAAAAATAAAATAAATAGTGTAAAGTAGAACTGGCTAAGTTGCCCATAGCAACCAATCAGATTCCACCTTTCATTTTACAGCTCCATTGGAAAATGAAAGGAGGAATCTGATTGGTTGATATGGGCAACTAAGCCACTAGTATTGATAAATCTCCCCCCCCCCCCCCCCTTTGTACTTGTGTGTACATAGCATTGTGTGTTGTCACTCTATACTAATCTATGTGGTAAGTGACCACTCACTGTGCGGACTGCACACAAACACTGTATTAAGAAGAGTGCATGTTGTGACCATGTGAGAGCTGTCCGTAAAGGAGATCTATATCGGGCTTATAACGCCATGATTCTGACTGTAGATCACTGCACTGTTTTCAGCAGAAATATCTATTGTCTACAAATAATGGACTTTCTACTGAATGGAAAGTGATAAATAGATCTGCTGATTACAGGGATTACAAGCAATCTGTATGTAAGTGGCTGATAGCTGAGCTATGCAACAGGATATGGGGGTCAGGCTTATCTCAGAGAAGGGAGGGGGAAGCAGAGCTGTGCTGGTGCATATGAAATCAACAGGAACACTCACACAGGCTCAGGAGAGATCCAAACAGTAGTGAATCTCATAGAAGAGCATTTCTGAGTGCATGAGAAACAAAGCTGATACCAATAAACAAACAAGTGCAATTTTACTATGTGCTGCATTACAGTAAGCCTTTAATTTGTTTATTGTTATTTTGAAAGACTTCTTTTAACTTTTTTTTATTTTTATTTTTTAGTCCTCCTAGGATGGTTTAACGTGCAATTGTTAGATCACTTACACCACAGACTGCAATCAAATAGTATTGCAGACCATAGAAAATTCACTGTTTCTACTAAAGGGAACCTATCTCTATAAGCTGTCAGCTACCAGCACCATGTTATAGAGCAGAAGAAGCTGAGCAGATTTATATATAAACTTGAACGGAAAAGAAGAAAAATCCAGCACCTTGTTTTTCTTGCTTGACGTTTATGCCACAAACCAAATGTACAGCAGTGATAGAAACCTCCAAAAATAAGCCCCAGTACGGTCTATATGTTTCGAACCAGATGGTTCTTAATCATGATTTATATATAGTTGTCACACGGCCTAAAAGGTATTTACATATGGTAGACCTATAGGTCTTCATTAGACCATTGGCTGCCATGTAAAGGCATTGGCACTAGTGTTGATCGAGCATGCTCGGCCAAACACCATTTCGGCTTGAGCATTGTGGTGCTCGGCACATTGCAGTGTTTGGCCGAAAACCGCGTGTGCTCGAGCACGATGCTCGAGTCTCCTCCCCGCACGTTTGGCTGCTATGCAGCCAATAAACATGCAGGTAAGTAATACCACTCACTGTAATGCCATAGCCACGTTGGTTACTGGCATTATAGTGATTGGCTGGCCAAAACGTGTCATCGGGTGCTATAAAGCAGTGTTTCCCAACCAGTGTGCCTCCAGCTGTAGCAAAACTACAACTCCCAGCATGCCCGCACAGCCAAAGGCTGTCCGGGCATGCTGGGAGTTGTAGTTTTGCAACAGCTGGAGGCACACTGGTTGGGAAACACTGCTATAAAGCACCCAATGACACGTGGTTCAGCCCGGTGTTAGTCAGGGAGAACTGTGCTGTAGAAGGGATATATGGTGTAGGGAATTTATTCAATCAAATTTTATTTTTTTTGTTAGGCAGTGTTGGTGTTAGAGACACCAAAGTCTTTTTAACCCCTTAAGGACACAGCCCTATTTCACCTTAAGGACCAGGCCATAAGTGCTGATAACTTTAAAACGCTTTGACTTACCCAGGCCGTTCTGAGATTGTTTTTTCGTCACATATTGTACTTCATGACACTGCTAAAATTGGGTCAAAAAAGTTAATTTTTTTGCATAAAAAAATACCACATTTACCAAAAATTTTGAAAAATTAGCAAATTTCAAAGTTTCAGTTTCTCTACTTCTGTAATACATAGTAATACCCCCAAAAATTGTGATGACTTTACATTCCCCATATGTCTACTTCATGTTTGTAGCATTTTGGGAATGATATTTTATTTTTTGGGGATGTTACAAGGCTTAGAAGTTTAGAAGCAAATTTTGAAATTTTCAGAAATCTTCAAAATCCCACTTTTTATGGACCAGTTCAGGTTTGAAGTCACTTTGTGAGGCTTACATAATATAAACCACCCAAAAATGACCCCATTCTAGAAACTACACCCCTCAAGGTATTCAAAACTGTTTTTACAAACTTTTTTTAACCCTTTAGGTCTTCCACAACACTTCATGGCAAATGGACATACATTTTTAGAATTTAGATTTTTGGGAAAATTTTCCAATATAATCAATTTTTTCCAGGAAAAAAACAAGGGTTAACTGCCAAACAAAACTCAAAATGGGTTGCCCTGATTCTGTAGTTTGCAGAAACACCCCATATGTGGTCGTAAACTACTGTTTGGCCAAACGGGAGCACGTAGAAAGAGGGGAACGCCATATGGGTTTTGGAAGGCAGATTTTGCAGGACTGGTTTTGTTTATACCATGTCCCATTTGAAGCCCCCTGTTGCACCCCTAGAATAGAAATTTCAAAAAAGTGACTCCATCTAAGAAAGTACACCCCTCAAGGTATTCAAAACTGGGTTTACAAACTTTGTTAACCCTTTAGGTGTTCCACAAGAGTTATTGGCAGATGGAGAAACAATTTAGAAATTTCTATTTTTTGGAAAATTTTCCATTTTAACCCTTACTTTATTACTGAAAAAAATGGGTTAACAGCCAAACAAAACTCAAAATGGGTTGCCCTGATTCTGTAGTTTGCAGAAACACCCCAAATGTGGTCGTAAACTACTATTTGGCTAAACGGCAGGACATAGAAGAAGGGGAACGCCATACGGTTTTTGGAAGGCAGATTTTGCTGGACTGGTTTATTTACACCATGTACCCTTTCAAGCCCCCTGATGCACCCCTAGAGTAGAAACTCCATAAAAGTGACCCCATCTAGGAAACTATGGGATAAGGTGGTTGTTGTTTTGGTACTATTTTAGGGGTAAATATGATTTTTGGTTGCTCTATATTACACTTTTTTGAGGCAAGGTAACAAAAAAATAAAATTCTAAAATTTTTCTACATTTGCTATTTAGTTTTGTGGAACACCTAAAGGGTTAACAAAGTTTATAAAGTAACTTTTGAATACCTTGAGGGGTGTAGTTTCTTAGATGGGGTCACTTTTTTGGAGTTTCTAGTCTAGGCTACATCAGGGGGGGCTTCTAATGGGACATGGTGTCAAAAAAAAAAAACTGTCCATCAAAATCTGCCTTCCAGAAACCATATGGAGTTCCCTTCGTTCTATGCCCTGCCGTGCGGCTATATAGCCATTTACGACCACATATGGGGTGTTTCTGCAAACTACAGAATCAGGGCCATAAATATTGAGTTTTTTTTGGCTGTTAACCCTTGCTTTATTACTGGAAAAAAAGGATTCAAATGGAAATTTTGCCCAAAAATGGGTGTTTTGGCACAGTTTTTATTTTATATTTTTAACACCGTTCATCCGAGGGGTTTGGTCAAATGTTATTTTTATAGCGACGACTTTTACGCACGCGACGATGCCCAATATGTATGGCTCTCAGACTTTGGAGACACTAAGCAGGCATCCTAAAACTGCGGCCCTCCAGATGTTGTAAAACTACAATTCCCACCATGCCCTGCTGATGGCTGTAGGTTGTCTGGGCATGCTGGGAGTTATAGTTTTACAACATCTGGAGGGCCGCAGTTTGAGGATGCCTGCACTAAAACTAATATGCGGGGGGGGGGGCAAGTCGCAGGGGGGGGTCTGGGGTCTGAAAGCTGAAACAAAAAAGTTTAGAATAAATGTGCTTTTTTTTTTTTTTTTTTTTTCCCTAACTTTCCCTTCTATCCCTGCTTAAAGGTGCCTCTCCCTCACTGACCCTAACCTACCTGGGTGGCGATGGGTGCAGGAGGGTGATGGATGCCGATTAGGGGGACACAGGAGCTGGTGCTGGACGATGCTGCACGGTCAGGGTGCTGGACAGGAAGAGGAGGGGAGAGAGGAGCGCAGGAAGTTTGAATCTCGCGCCTCTCTCCCCTGCACCAATCAGCACCCTGGACAGCGGCATTCAGCACCAGAGCCAGCTCCGCCTCTGCAAATCCTCGGACTGCGATAGGTGGTGTATAATTACGCCACCGATCGCAGTCTTTTTCCGGTTCATCGGGTCACAGGACACCCGAATGGACCGGAAACGCAGAAAACCGCAGGTCTGAATTGACCTGCGGTTTTCTGCGATCGTCTATGCGGGGGGGTCAAATGACCCCCCCCTGCATTGTTACAGGATGCCGGCTGAATGATTTCAGCCGGTATCCCGTTCCGATTAACCCCCGCGGCGCCGGCATCGCTATTTAAAGCCATGACGTACCGGTACGTCATGTGTCCTTAAGGACTCGGGAAACATGCCGTACCGGTACGTCATGTGTCCTTAAGGGGTTAAGGACTATTGTTGTGTCTGGCAGCAACATATAGTTTTAGCGCAACCTGTGCTAAATTGCGTGCAATTGTTTGGCTGCTTCATTACCGCCGCAACATTTCCTGCGCTACATCTCCAGTATAACGTTAGTGCATCCGAAATATCAGTGAAATTCAGTGTAATTTTTTTTCATCACCGGTGGCAGCGATTACCTACTCTCGCATTTCCAAAAGTCATCTACAGCTGCTGCCGGTCTGGCAACGCTGTAGCAGCGCTTGCAATTGCCAGCTCACCAACTGTTGTGCGACGTGAGAACACGCTGGAACTCCACCTTCAACATGATGGCCAGGCTTTGTAAGCAGGAGAGGTCAGTAGTGGAATACCAGCTGCAACATTGTCGTCGCCTTTCCAGTCAGCTTCCGCTATTCACAAGCGATGAGTTGGCATAGATGTCTGACCTGAGGTTTTACGCAACTTTGAGGAATCAACACAGATAATGAGCAGCAATGTCGCTGTCATCAGCTTAACCATCCCACTTCTGCGTCTACTGAAATGCTTGCTGCTAACAATGAAGGCGGACGCTTTGCATGTGTAAGAGGTGGAAATAGGGGAAGACAGTACACATGGTGATAGCCAGACCACCCTTATTTTGTCTTCTCAGCGCGAATTTGAAGAGGAGGAACAGGAGATGGTTGCCTCCGCTACAGAGGGTAGTACCCATAGCAGGTTTAATCCATCTGTTCAGTGTGGATGGGCAGAAGAGGATGAGGAGATTGCGTAATCCTCCTGATGAAGACAGTGAAGTCTTATCTGTTGTGACTCTGGCACATATGGCTGACTTTGTTATGCTGCCTTTCCCGTGACCCTCGCTTTGTACGTATATTGGCTAACACTGATTACTGGTTGTTCACCCTTCTAGACCCCCGCTACAAAGATAACTTCTCATCTCTCATTCCTCTGGTGGAGAGGACTAGCAAGATGATGCAATACCAGAAGGTCCTTGTGGAAAAATTGCTCCAAAAATTTCCAGCTGACAACACTGGCGGCAAAGTATGTAGTTCCTTGGGAGACGAGGGCAACACAGCAGTTCCAACAGAGGCAGGGCAACACTCTCCAAGGCCTGGGACAGTTTCATCACACCCTGCCAGCACCCTCCCCCTGATGCATGGCCTACTGTCACAAGGAGGGAAAAATTTGGGAAGATGACGGAGTACGGTCTGCGTCCTCCATGATACCTTTGTGCCTTACAACTATTGGGTGTCCAAGCTGGACACGTGGCATGAACTAGCCATACCACCAGCTTTTTGTCAGAGCGGGTATTTAGTGCTGCTGGGGGCATAATAACTGATAAGCGCATCCACCTGTCAACTGAAAATGCTGACCGGTTGACTATTATCAAAATGAACAAGGCCTGGATTGCCCCTGACTTCTCTACTCCACCAGAGGGAAGCGGCTGAACATAATGGCACTTTAATTGTGGCTTTTATGGTGTATTGTATACACTGTAGTCTCATGCACCCCTTCCACCACAAAAAAGGGTATATGGTTCAATCTTCCTTTTCTCGCCCTCCTCCTCCGTCATATCAACATGCTTATTAGGTTGCCCTCACTTCTAATGTTTTTTAGAGGGTCAGCTCAGCAGCAGACCCTCACCCCTTATGTTTTAGATGGTAAGGTCAGCAGTAGGGATGAGCGAACTCGAACTGTATAGTTCGGGTTCGTACCGAATTTTGGGGTGTCCGTGACACGGACCCGAACCCGGACATTTTCGTAAAAGTCCGGGTTCGGGTTCGGTGTTCGTCGCTTTCTTGGCGCTTTTGTGACGCTTTCTTGGCGCTTTTTGAAAGGCTGCAAAGCAGCCAATCAACAAGCGTCATACTACTTGCCCCAAGAGGCCATCACAGCCATGCCTACTATTGGCATGGCTGTGATTGGCCAGAGCACCATGTGACCCAGCCTTATTTAAGCTGGAGTCACATAGCGCCGCCCGTCACTCTGCTCTGATTAGCGTAGGGAGAGGTTGCGGCTGCGACAGTAGGGCGAGATTAGGCAGATTAACTCCTCCAAAGGACTTGATTAACTGATCGATCTGCAGCTGTGGATCATTGAGCTGCTGATCCTCAATTGCTCACTGTTTTTAGGCTGCACAGACCGTTTGTCAGTCTCATTTTTCTGGGGTGATCGGCGGCCATTTTGTGTCTTGTGGTGCGCCAGCACAAGCTGCGACCAAGTGCATTTAACCCTCAATGGTGTGGTTGTTTTTTGGCTAAAGCCTACATCAGGGTGAAGCTGTCACACCAAGTGCATTTAACCAGCAATAGTCTGTTCATTTTTTGGCCATATACAAAATCAGGGGCAAGCTGCGCCTGTCACCAAGTGCATTTAACCCTCAATGGTGTGGTTGTTTTTTGGCTAAAGCCTACATCAGGGTGAAGCTGTGACACCAAGTGCATTTAACCAGCAATAGTCTGTTCATTTTTTGGCCATATACAAAATCAGGGGCAAGCTGCGCCTGTCACCAAGTGCATTTAACCCTCAATGGTGTGGTTGTTTTTTGGCTAAAGCCTACATCAGGGTGAAGCTGTCACACCAAGTGCATTTAACCAGCAATAGTCTGTTCATTTTTTGGCCATATACAAAATCAGGGGCAAGCTGCGCCTGTCACCAAGTGCATTTAACCCTCAATGGTGTGGTTGTTTTTTGGCTAAAGCCTACATCAGGGTGAAGCTGTCACACCAAGTGCATTTAACCAGCAATAGTCTGTTTATTTTTTGGCCATATCCCAGTCTAATTCTGTCACTAAATCCATACCGGTCACCCAGCGCCTAAATACTAGGCCTCAAATTTATATCCAGCTAAATCTGTCCCTAGTGCTGTAGCTGGGCGAGTTATTTAGTGTCCGTTCAAGCACATTTCTTGTTCTGGGTTGAAATACAATTCCCAATTTAGCAATTTCATAATTTAGTGGTTCCTGCTATATCAGAGCTATTTGAAATCTATCCCAAAAAGGGTATATAATATTGAAGGTGCACATTGGGTCATTCAGAATAACTTCACACACACCCGCTACTGTGTATTTCCAAGTCTAATTCTGTCACTAAACCCATACCTGTCACCCAGCGCCTAAATACTAGGCCTCAAATTTAAATCCCTCTAAATCTCTCGTTACCGCTGTACTGTTGTTGCTGGGCAAGATATTTAGTGTCCGTCAAAGCACATTTTTTGTTCTGGGTTGAAGTACAATTCCCAATTTAGCAATTTCATAATTTAGTGGTTCCTGCTATATCAGAGCTATTTGGAATCTATCCCTAAAAGGGTATATAATATTGAAGGTGCACATTGGGTCATTCAGAATAACTTCACACACACCCGCTACTGTGTATTTCCAAGTCTAATTCTGTCACTAAACCCATACCTGTCACCCAGCGCCTAAATACTAGGCCTCAAATTTAAATCCCTCTAAATCTCTCGTTACCGCTGTACTGTTGTTGCTGGGCAAGATATTTAGTGTCCGTCAAAGCACATTTTTTGTTCTGGGTTGAAGTACAATTCCCAATTTAGCAATTTCATAATTTAGTGGTTCCTGCTATATCAGAGCTATTTGGAATCTATCCCTAAAAGGGTATATAATATTGAAGGTGCACATTGGGTCATTCAGAATAACTTCACACACACCCGCTACTGTGTATTTCCAAGTCTAATTCTGTCACTAAACCCATACCTGTCACCCAGCGCCTAAATACTAGGCCTCAAATTTAAATCCCTCTAAATCTCTCGTTACCGCTGTACTGTTGTTGCTGGGCAAGATATTTAGTGTCCGTCAAAGCACATTTTTTGTTCTGGGTTGAAGTACAATTCCCAATTTAGCAATTTCATAATTTAGTGGTTTCTGCTATATCAGAGCTATTTGAAATCTATCCCTAAAAGGGTATATAATATTGAAGGTGCACATAGGGTCATTCAGAATAACTTCACACACACGCTTCTGTGCATTTCCAAGTCTAATTCTGTCACTAAATCCATACCGGTGACCCAGCGCCTAAATACTAGGCCTCAAATTTAAATCCCTCTAAATCTCTCGTTACCCACCGCTGTACTGTTGTTGCTGGGCAAGATATTTAGTGTCCGTCAAAGCACATTTTTTGTTCTGGGTTGAAGTACAATTCCCAATTTAGCAATTTCATAATTTAGTGGTTTCTGCTATATCAGAGCTATTTGAAATCTATCCCTAAAAGGGTATATAATATTGAAGGTGCACATAGGGTCATTCAGAATAACTTCACACACACGCTTCTGTGCATTTCCAAGTCTAATTCTGTCACTAAATCCATACCGGTGACCCAGCGCCTAAATACTAGGCCTCAAATTTAAATCCCTCTAAATCTCTCGTTACCCACCGCTGTACTGTTGTTGCTGGGCAAGATATTTAGTGTCCGTCAAAGCACATTTTTTGTTCTGGGTTGAAGTACAATTCCCAATTTAGCAATTTCATAATTTAGTGGTTTCTGCTATATCAGAGCTATTTGAAATCTATCCCTAAAAGGGTATATAATATTGAAGGTGCACATAGGGTCATTCAGAATAACTTCACACACACGCTTCTGTGCATTTCCAAGTCTAATTCTGTCACTAAATCCATACCGGTGACCCAGCGCCTAAATACTAGGCCTCAAATTTAAATCCCTCTAAATCTCTCGTTACCCACCGCTGTACTGTTGTTGCTGGGCAAGATATTTAGTGTCCGTCAAAGCACATTTTTTGTTCTGGGTTGAAGTACAATTCCCAATTTAGCAATTTCATAATTTAGTGGTTTCTGCTATATCAGAGCTATTTGAAATCTATCCCTAAAAGGGTATATAATATTGAAGGTGCACATAGGGTCATTCAGAATAACTTCACACACACGCTTCTGTGCATTTCCAAGTCTAATTCTGTCACTAAATCCATACCGGTGACCCAGCGCCTAAATACTAGGCCTCAAATTTAAATCCCTCTAAATCTCTCGTTACCCACCGCTGTACTGTTGTTGCTGGGCAAGATATTTAGTGTCCGTCAAAGCACATTTTTTGTTCTGGGTTGAAGTACAATTCCCAATTTAGCAATTTCATAATTTAGTGGTTTCTGCTATATCAGAGCTATTTGAAATCTATCCCTAAAAGGGTATATAATATTGAAGGTGCACATAGGGTCATTCAGAATAACTTCACACACACGCTTCTGTGCATTTCCAAGTCTAATTCTGTCACTAAATCCATACCGGTGACCCAGCGCCTAAATACTAGGCCTCAAATTTAAATCCCTCTAAATCTCTCGTTACCCACCGCTGTACTGTTGTTGCTGGGCAAGATATTTAGTGTCCGTCAAAGCACATTTTTTGTTCTGGGTTGAAGTACAATTCCCAATTTAGCAATTTCATAATTTAGTGGTTTCTGCTATATCAGAGCTATTTGAAATCTATCCCTAAAAGGGTATATAATATTGAAGGTGCACATAGGGTCATTCAGAATAACTTCACACACACGCTTCTGTGCATTTCCAAGTCTAATTCTGTCACTAAATCCATACCGGTGACCCAGCGCCTAAATACTAGGCCTCAAATTTAAATCCCTCTAAATCTCTCGTTACCCACCGCTGTACTGTTGTTGCTGGGCAAGATATTTAGTGTCCGTCAAAGCACATTTTTTGTTCTGGGTTGAAGTACAATTCCCAATTTAGCAATTTCATAATTTAGTGGTTTCTGCTATATCAGAGCTATTTGAAATCTATCCCTAAAAGGGTATATAATATTGAAGGTGCACATAGGGTCATTCAGAATAACTTCACACACACGCTTCTGTGCATTTCCAAGTCTAATTCTGTCACTAAATCCATACCGGTGACCCAGCGCCTAAATACTAGGCCTCAAATTTAAATCCCTCTAAATCTCTCGTTACCCACCGCTGTACTGTTGTTGCTGGGCAAGATATTTAGTGTCCGTCAAAGCACATTTTTTGTTCTGGGTTGAAGTACAATTCCCAATTTAGCAATTTCATAATTTAGTGGTTTCTGCTATATCAGAGCTATTTGAAATCTATCCCTAAAAGGGTATATAATATTGAAGGTGCACATAGGGTCATTCAGAATAACTTCACACACACGCTTCTGTGCATTTCCAAGTCTAATTCTGTCACTAAATCCATACCGGTGACCCAGCGCCTAAATACTAGGCCTCAAATTTAAATCCCTCTAAATCTCTCGTTACCCACCGCTGTACTGTTGTTGCTGGGCAAGATATTTAGTGTCCGTCAAAGCACATTTTTTGTTCTGGGTTGAAGTACAATTCCCAATTTAGCAATTTCATAATTTAGTGGTTTCTGCTATATCAGAGCTATTTGAAATCTATCCCTAAAAGGGTATATAATATTGAAGGTGCACATAGGGTCATTCAGAATAACTTCACACACACGCTTACTGTGCATTTCCAAGTCTAATTCTGTCACTAAATCCATACCGGTGACCCAGCGCCTAAATACTAGGCCTCAAATTTAAATCCCTCTAAATCTCTCGTTACCCACCGCTGTACTGTTGTTGCTGGGCAAGATATTTAGTGTCCCGTCAAAGCACATTTTTTGTTCTGGGTTGAAGTACAATTCCCAATTTAGCAATTTCATAATTTAGTGGTTTCTGCTATATCAGAGCTATTTGAAATCTATCCCTAAAAGGGTATATAATATTCAAGGTGCACATTGGGTCATTCAGAATAACTTCACACACACGCTTCTGTGCATTTCCAAGTCTAATTCTGTCACTAAATCCATACCGGTCACCCAGCGCCTAAATACTAGGCCTCAAATTTATATCCCGCTGAATTTGAATACAATACATTGGGCCAAATAATATATTTGTTGTTGTGGTGAACCATAACAATGAGAAAAACATCTAGTAAGGGACGCGGACGTGGACATGGTCGTGGTGGTGTTAGTGGACCCTCTGGTGCTGGGAGAGGACGTGGCCGTTCTGCCACATCCACACGTCCTAGTGTACCAACTACCTCAGGTCCCAGTAGCCGCCAGAATTTACAGCGATATATGGTGGGGCCCAATGCCGTTCTAAGGATGGTAAGGCCTGAGCAGGTACAGGCATTAGTCAATTGGGTGGCCGACAGTGGATCCAGCACGTTCACATTATCTCCCACCCAGTCTTCTGCAGAAAGCGCACAGATGGCGCCTGAAAACCAACCCCATCAGTCTGTCACATCACCCCCATGCATACCAGGGAAACTGTCTCAGCCTCAAGTTATGCAGCAGTCTCTTATGCTGTTTGAAGACTCCGCTGGCAGGGTTTCCCAAGGGCATCCACCTAGCCCTTCCCCAGCGGTGAAAGACATAGAATGCACTGACGCACAACCACTTATGTTTCCTGATGATGAGGACATGGGAATACCACCTCAGCATGTCTCTGATGATGACGAAACACAGGTGCCAACTGCTGCGTCTTTCTGCAGTGTGCAGACTGAACAGGAGGTCAGGGATCAAGACTGGGTGGAAGACGATGCAGGGGACGATGAGGTCCTAGACCCCACATGGAATGAAGGTCGTGCCACTGACTTTCACAGTTCGGAGGAAGAGGCAGTGGTGAGACCGAGCCAACAGCGTAGCAAAAGAGGGAGCAGTGGGCAAAAGCAGAACACCCGCCGCCAAGAGACTCCGCCTGCTACTGACCGCCGCCATCTGGGACCGAGCACCCCAAAGGCAGCTTCAAGGAGTTCCCTGGCATGGCACTTCTTCAAACAATGTGCTGACGACAAGACCCGAGTGGTTTGCACGCTGTGCCATCAGAGCCTGAAGCGAGGCATTAACGTTCTGAACCTGAGCACAACCTGCATGACCAGGCACCTGCATGCAAAGCATGAACTGCAGTGGAGTAAACACCTTAAAACCAAGGAAGTCACTCAGGCTCCCCCTGCTACCTCTTCTGCTGCTGCCGCCTCGGCCTATTCTGCTGCTGCCGCCTCGGCCTCTTCCTCCGCCTCTGGAGGAACGTTGGCACCTGCCGCCCAGCAAACAGGGGATGTACCACCAACACCACCACCACCACCTCCGTCACCAAGCGTCTCAACCATGTCACACGCCAGCGTTCAGCTCTCCATCTCACAAACATTTGATAGAAAGCGTAAATTCCCACCTAGCCACCCTCGATCCCTGGCCCTGAATGCCAGCATTTCTAAACTACTGGCCTATGAAATGCTGTCATTTAGGCTGGTGGACACAGACAGCTTCAAACAGCTCATGTCGCTTGCTGTCCCACAGTATGTTGTTCCCAGCCGGCACTACTTCTCCAAGAGAGCCGTGCCTTCCCTGCACAACCAAGTATCCGATAAAATCAAGTGTGCACTGCGCAACGCCATCTGTAGCAAGGTCCACCTAACCACAGATACGTGGACCAGTAAGCACGGCCAGGGACGCTATATCTCCCTAACTGCACACTGGGTAAATGTAGTGGCAGCTGGGCCCCAGGCGGAGAGCTGTTTGGCGCACGTCCTGCCGCCGCCAAGGATCGCAGGGCAACATTCTTTGCCTCCTGTTGCCACCTCCTCCTTCTCGGCTTCCTCCTCCTCTTCTTCCACCTGCTCATCCAGTCAGCCACACACCTTCACCACCAACTTCAGCACAGCCCGGGGTAAACGTCAGCAGGCCATTCTGAAACTCATATGTTTGGGGGACAGGCCCCACACCGCACAGGAGTTGTGGCGGGGTATTGAACAACAGACCGACGAGTGGTTGCTGCCGGTGAGCCTCAAGCCCGGCCTGGTGGTGTGTGATAATGGGCGAAATCTCGTTGCAGCTCTGGGACTAGCCAATTTGACGCACATCCCTTGCTTGGCGCATGTGCTGAATTTGGTGGTGCAGAAGTTCATTCACAACTACCCCGACATGTCAGAGCTGCTGCATAAAGTGCGGGCCGTCTGTTCGCGCTTCCGGCGTTCACATCCTGCCGCTGCTCGCCTGTCTGCGCTACAGCGTAACTTCGGCCTTCCCGCTCACCGCCTCATATGCGACGTGCCCACCAGGTGGAACTCCACCTTGCACATGCTGGACAGACTGTGCGAGCAGCAGCAGGCCATAGTGGAGTTTCAGCTGCAGCACGCACGGGTCAGTCGCACTACAGAACAGCACCACTTCACCACCAATGACTGGGCCTCCATGCGAGACCTGTGTGCCCTGTTGCGCTGTTTCGAGTACTCCACCAACATGGCCAGTGGCGATGACACCGTTATCAGCGTTACAATACCACTTCTATGTCTCCTTGAGAAAACACTTAGGGCGATGATGGAACAGGAGGTGGCCCAGGAGGAGGAGGAGGAGGATGAGGAAGAGGGGTCATTTTTAGCACTTTCAGGCCAGTCTCTTCGAAGTGACTCAGAGGGAGGTTTTTTGCAACAGCAGAGGCCAGGTACAAATGTGGCCAGCCAGGGCCCACTACTGGAGGACGAGGAGGACGAGGATGAGGAGGAGGTGGAGGAGGATGAGGATGAAGCATGGTCACAGCGGGGTGGCAGCCAACGCAGCTCGGGTCCATCACTGGTGCGTGGCTGGGGGGAAAGGCAGGACGATGACGATACGCCTCCCACAGAGGACAGCTTGTCCTTACCCCTGGGCAGCCTGGCACACATGAGCGACTACATGCTGCAGTGCCTGCGCAACGACAGCAGAGTTGCCCACATTTTAACCTGTGCGGACTACTGGGTTGCCACCCTGCTGGATCCACGCTACAAAGACAATGTGCCCACCTTACTTCCTGCACTGGAGCGTGATAGGAAGATGCGCGAGTACAAGCGCACGTTGGTAGACGCGCTACTGAGAGCATTCCCAAATGTCACAGGGGAACAAGTGGAAGCCCAAGGCCAAGGCAGAGGAGGAGCAAGAGGTCGCCAAGGCAGCTGTGTCACGGCCAGCTCCTCTGAGGGCAGGGTTAGCATGGCAGAGATGTGGAAAACTTTTGTCAACACGCCACAGCTAACTGCACCACCACCTGATACGCAACGTGTTAGCAGGAGGCAACATTTCACTAACATGGTGGAACAGTACGTGTGCACACCCCTCCACGTACTGACTGATGGTTCGGCCCCATTCAACTTCTGGGTCTCTAAATTGTCCACGTGGCCAGAGCTAGCCTTTTATGCCTTGGAGGTGCTGGCCTGCCCGGCAGCCAGCGTTTTGTCTGAACGTGTATTCAGCACGGCAGGGGGCGTCATTACAGACAAACGCAGCCGCCTGTCTACAGCCAATGTGGACAAGCTGACGTTCATAAAAATGAACCAGGCATGGATCCCACAGGACCTGTCCGTCCCTTGTCCAGATTAGACATTAACTACCTCCCCATAACCATATATTATTGGACTCCAGGGCACTTCCTCATTCAATCCTATTTTTATTTTCATTTTACCATTATATTGCGATGCTACCCAAAGTTGAATGAACCTCTCCTCTGCCTGTGTGCTAGGCCTAAATATATGCCAATGGACTGTTGCAGTGGTGGCTGACATGAAGCCTGATTCTCTGCTATGACATGCAGACTAATTCTCTGCTGACATGAAGCCAGATTGTCTGTTACGGGACCTCTCTCCTCTGCCTGGGTGCTGGGCCTAAATTTATGACAATGGACTGTTGCAGTGGTGGCTGACGTGAAGCCTGATTCTCTGCTATGACATGCAGACTGATTCTCTGCTGACATGAAGCCAGATCCTCTGTTACGGGACCTCTCTCCTCTGCCTGGGTGCTGGGCCTAAATTTATGACAATGGACTGTTGCAGTGGTGGCTGACGTGAAGCCTGATTCTCTGCTATGACATGCAGACTGATTCTCTGCTGACATGAAGCCAGATCCTCTTTTACGGGACCTCTCTCCTCTGCCTGGGTGCTGGGCCTAAATTTATGACAATGGACTGTTGCAGTGGTGGCTGACGTGAAGCCTGATTCTCTGCTATGACATGCAGACTGATTCTCTGCTGTCATGAAGCCAGATTGTCTGTTACGGGACCTTTCTCCTCTACCTGGGTTCTGGGCCTAAATTTATGAAAATTGACTCTTACAGTGGTGGGTGACGTGAAGCCTGATTCTCTGCTATGATATGAAGACTGATTCTCTGCTGACATGAAGCCAGATTGTCTGTTACGGGACCTTTCTCCTCTGCCTGGGTTCTGGGCCTAAATTTATGAAAATTGACTCTTACAGTGGTGGGTGACGTGAAGCCTGATTCTCTGCTATGATATGAAGACTGATTCTCTGCTGACATGAAGCCAGATTGTCTGTTACGGGACCTTTCTCCTCTGCCTGGGTTCTGGGCCTAAATTTATGAAAATTGACTCTTACAGTGGTGGGTGACGTGAAGCCTGATTCTCTGCTATGATATGAAGACTGATTCTCTGCTGACATGAAGCCAGATTGTCTGTTACGGGACCTTTCTCCTCTGCCTGGGTTCTGGGCCTAAATTTATGAAAATTGACTCTTACAGTGGTGGGTGACGTGAAGCCTGATTCTCTGCTATGATATGAAGACTGATTCTCTGCTGACATGAAGCCAGATTCTCTGTTACGGGACCTCTCTCCTCTGCCTGGGTGCTGGGCCTAAATTTATGACAATGGACTGTTGCAGTGGTGGCTGACGTGAAGCCTGATTCTCTGCTATGACATGCAGACTGATTCTCTGCTGACATGAAGCCAGATTCTCTGTTACGGGACCTCTCTCCTCTGCCTGTGTGTGTGCTGGGCCTAAATATATGCCAATGGACTGTTGCAGTGGTGGCTGACGTGAAGCCTCATTCTCTGCTATGACATGCAGACTAATTCTCTGCTGACATGAAGACAGATTCTCTGTTACGGGACCTCTCTCCTCTGCCTGGGTGCCGGGGCCTAAATATCTGAGAATGGACTGTTCCAGTGGTGGGTGACGGGAAGCCAGATTCTCTGCTATGGAACCTCTCTCCAATTGATTTTGGTTAATTTTTATTTATTTAATTTTTATTTTAATTCATTTCCCTATCCACATTTGTTTGCAGGGGATTTACCTACATGTTGCTGCCTTTTGCAGCCCTCTAGCTCTTTCCTGGGCTGTTTTACAGCCTTTTTAGTGCCGAAAAGTTCGGGTCCCCATTGACTTCAATGGGGTTCGGGTTCGGGACGAAGTTCGGATCGGGTTCGGATCCCGAACCCGAACATTTCCTTGATGTTCGGCCGAACTTCTCGAACCCGAACATCCAGGTGTTCGCTCAACTCTAGTCAGCAGCAGTCTCTCGTGCCTAATGTTTCTGTGGGTCACCAGCAGGCCAAAAATCATAATGTTTCAAGGGTGTGTATGATGCCTTCCTTTATGTGTAACAAAGGGTGTATTGGAGTGCCGGTTCCTTGTAATTTTTGGCAGCCCTTTCACTTAGTGCATAGGCTTTGAGTGTAGGAGTCCCACTACCTGAACAATTGTACCACAATGTGAATGAGGCCCTCTATTATGTGATATACAGGTTGTATCAGAGTGCCTCTTCCACAAGAAAGAATGTTTCCTAACAATTTTTCCTCAAATCGATTTTATCTTCGGTTTTGTGCATATTATTGTCAGTCTGTAAAATTGGTATACTACACGGACAACATCATTCCCAGCAATGACCTGGGAGTCCAAGATACATCCAAACATGATCCCCACCCCGAACAATTTTAGTGGTGTTTTTATCAATTTCTGACCTTTTTCATGTGAACCAGACACCCTCCCCTCTTCAGAGCAGGGGATGCCTTGTTTAATGCTCGGGTTCTCCCAATGACTTCCATTGTGCTCGTTTGAGCGCCGGACCACTTTGGTGCTCGATAAACACTAATTGGCACCCATGATCGCATTTGCAGGGGGCTGTTGAGTGATGGAGGGAGTCCCTTCCTCTGAAACCACTTGGATGCTATTGACCACAAGGGTTAAATAGCTAGGATTGGTTTGTCTTATTCTTGCCGTTAGAGCAGGTGCCCAGCTGTCAGCAGACAGATGGGTACCCATTACACCCAGCATATGACACAGTGCCAGGCTAAAGCGGCTGCAACATAAAGACAAATGTACAGGTTTAAAACCCATAAGTGGCTGCTGTAAAAACACATATGGGCAGTCACCCAGCACTGATATAAACAGAACAGCAATTTAGCATACACCTAATCAACATGGCTAACTGCACTCAATTTTCCACCTACATACAAGCGTGGCACAAAATGGCATAAAGTCACAAATGTGCAAAAAATAGTCATTATTGTATACTATACTGGCTGGAGGGTATGAGGATCTGTAGACGTCTTGAGGTTATCCTACAGACTATCCCAGAGTGAAGTGAGTCAATACTTTTTACACCTTTTATAATTCTATATGCGGTATGCCAGACCTTGCAGGGGAATTATGTGTGAGGTCACGGTGTGAGCAGTAGGTGGGCCGAGGTATATACAGTTCTGGTTACTCACGGTTACGTCGTCCCTGGGCAGGCTTGCACAAGTGAAAAGGAGAACGGCACAAGGATTCTCTGGGGCACACTCCGGTGTAAGGGACACAGGCCAGATGGTGGTTTGAGATGCCCTTGATGGTCTGTATTAATGTGCCAGTGGCAAGGTCCCTTGTAGTCGTGACGCCAGTACCTTTTGAATGGAGGTACAAATTTACTATAGTGTTAATAGAGGAACTTGAATCTGAGGCAAGCAGGATGAAACTCAAAAGGGAACTTTACTGAAGGTGACTTTTGATAACAACACAATCAATGCATTAAACAGTCTTTTGATATAATCCGGCATTCAGCACAATCTCCCATACATATGGGGAAAGGGGAATGCAAATCCTCAGACTAGGTTTGCAATAATATGAAATCTTACACTGGTGAAAACTCCGGCCTGATCCTAATCCTTGCTAAAAGGTGCTTTACTGAATCCTGAAACTTCTATTCCAATGTTGTTTTGACAGTTGGCCTGACTTCCTCAGGATTTGAACTGGAAATGTAGATGCTTCAAGCTATCTCCTCCACCTAGTGCAATGGTGCCTAATAAGTCCTCAGGTAATGACTATCTTGCTAATCCTCTGTCTTGCACAAACGTGATAATTCTTTATATACTCGGCTACATGCAGTTTAGATATTGGTCACCCTGGAAAAGTGATCTATAGTAGTGGATTGCTCACCTCTAGGTAGAATACTTGTAGGCCTTAACCCTGAGCTATGGAGCTGACAGGGACAGAGTAGAGAGGCTAGGAAGGGGCCTCCCTCCAGATATTCAGCTACATAGCTGTTGCTTTCTTGCAGGCTCATGAGAGAACTGCATTGAACTGAACTCTCACTTGGATTGACCTGAGCTCATCTGGACTGGTTTGGATTGACCTCAACCAGCCAAACAACCTAACATTGCCTAACCTAGGTCTGAGTGTCACGGACGGTGTACAGGAAACAAGACAAAGCAACATGCATAAATGACTCACTGGATCCAAAGCTAAGGAACCAAAAGGGAGACCCCTGCAACAAGACCTGGCACTTTCCCTGGCTGCTCAGCCTATGCAAAGATTCCAGAGGTGGATGGTTGCATATCCACGTACCTCGACTATATAACCCCTGAACACCCTACAATAGTGAGGGGACACGACCACCGGCTCCCTACGCCAGACACGGAGGGAGTCAGGGTCACCTGGGATCCAGCAAACAGAAAATAACAGATAAATGTTCAGCACTTAACTTTGTAGCAGACTGGAAAACAGGATCAGCATGCACACACACTCCAGGAAGTAGTATAAGCCGCCCAGTAATGCATTATGGGGAGGAATTTAAAGGGAAGCAATCAGCCCAACTACATGACAGCTGAGAGAGGCTAACGAGATGAGGAACTGAACACCACAACAAAGAAAACTCAAGGAGGAGGTTCTGAAAGGCTTCTGTCAGAGCTTCTCAGCTGTCTGGTTGTGACACTGAGCTAAGCGATTTATACACACTGACACTGCTCCATCTTGTGGAGAAACAAGTGTAGTGCACCCTGACTAGGCCTGTGTAAAGGATCTTTGCATGTAGAATCACATTGTGACATGGAGCATATGACAGGAGATACAATGCAATATACAGGCATATCACATGACATTAATATTTTTTTTATATATTTCAATAGACTGTCTTTTTTGGATTTTGTGGTTTTGTGTACCATTTATTCTTTGACATGTCACATAAGTAGATATATAAAAACATTTGAGTGTCTACAAATCTTATACTAGATTGTCACTGATGGTGGACAAATTAGGCAACATGCACACAACAGTAGTTTTTCTCTGCGTCCGTTCTGTTTTTTTTTTTTTTTTGTGGGGGGGGGGGGGGGGGCTGATTGGATGGTTACCCATGCATTTCTATGGAGCCATTAAAATTGCGGTGTAGTCAACCCTTTTCACAGATAGAGATTCGGTGAACAATCAACAAATTGCAAATAAGGCCCCTTTCACACAAGCGAGTTTTCCGCGCAGGTGCAATACGTGATGCGAATGCATTGCGCCCGCACTGAATCCGGACCCATTCATTTCAATGGGCCTGTGTATATGAGCGTTGTTTTTCACGCATCAATTGTGTGTTGCATGAAAATTGCAGCATGTTCTATATTCTGCATTTTTCAAGCAACGCTGGCCCCATAGAAGTGAATGGGACTGCGTGAAAAACGAATTGCATCCGGAAGTAAGTGCAAATGCAATGCGTTTTTCACTGATGGTTGCTAAGAGATGTTTGTAAACATTCAGTTTTTTTAGCACGCGCGTGAAAAATGCATCAGTGCTCATTTCACCCGCACGATAAAAACTGAACAACTGAACGCAATCGCAAACAAAACTGATTGAACTTGCTTGCGAAATAGTGAGTTTTCCTGAACGCATCCGGACCTAATCTGCATATTTTGTGTGCAAGAGTCACCATAATTATTATAAGAGTGAACTGGATGCTGCAACTTTATCTTTGTTTTTCTCTAATCTTGTATGATGTTTGTTTTTGTGATTACTACTAAATGATGATATTAATGCAGTTAATGTCTTAAGCCTCATTCACACGCCAGTGTTTTGGTCAGTGATTATGAGCCAGAACCAGGATTGGAGCCTTCAGACATAAGGTATAAGGGAAAAATCCGCACCTGTTCGGTGTTCAGAGCTGCACCTGGTTTTGGCTCACAATCACTGATGGAAATCACTGACCAAACACTGATGTGTGAATGAGGCATTAGTGTCCACCTACTCATCTGCATTGTTGCTATTTTCTTCACTGCAAAATGATGTAACCATGTCCAGAAATGAATAGTAATACTATGTTATAATGTATGTTTGGATCATAGTACTGTGTAGCAAAGTTCTAACAGCTAGCATTCTTATATTATATTGAAGGACTGTAGTTATACCCTAGACATACCCCCCCCCCCCCTCCCCACACACACACAGACACAGACACACTGTGGGCAGAGTTTAGTTTATTCCTCCAGTCTTGCCCTAAATCCCTTAGATTTTGTTCTGCTTGTTCTTCAGCAGATCTGTTTTGACATGTTTACAGAAACCTGAGGTGATGACATCATCAAACCACATGTCATATGACCAGAAAAGACCACACAACTCAGATGACATTTGAGAAAAGGGTAGCCTTGTGTCTAAGAGATGATCCCCATTCTCTTCACACTAAGCTTAGGGCAGACTTGAAATATGGCAGTAATGAAAAAAATATATACAGTGTATATACTGTATATAAAACTAAGAACTAGACACAAAAATGTATGCAGGATGTAAGTGTAAACTGTCTCTAACATCACTCAATGAGCACAGCTAGTCTGTAAAAGGCAGAATATATTGGCTAGATAATATTCCTTGCAATATTTGAGATATTTAGATTCTACTAGCAGAAGGACCCGGCTTCGCACGGGTATATTTCATCTATTTCACTTAATGTTTCTGTGTGTCGTTAAGATATCGACAGTATCCCCCATAACAGTGAATTCCACAGCAGCCCATCCCCTTAACTTTGATTTTCACAGCACCCTTCCCCTTTAACGATGAGTTTTACAGCTCCCCACTCCCTTGACACTGACCTCCTTAGCAGTGACCTATACAGCACTCCGCCCCTTATCTGTGACCACCACAGTACCCTGCTCCCCTAACAGTGACCTCACAGTATCCTGCTGACTTAAATGACCTCCACAGCGCCCTTCACATTTAAGGCTAGGGCTACATGAGAAAGGTCGTGCAGCATTTTATCATACCGTTGTCGCGCAACAATTTTTATAATGATAGGCTATGGTGTTGCACTGCAACACGACTGTCGCAAAAATCTATCCAAGATGGATGCATATAGCAGCATAGTTGTGCCCTATGTGTCGCGCAACTTATTGTCTGACTGTAGCCCTAGCCTATAGCAGTGAAGAAAAATGCCTGGGTTTTTAGGGAAACCTGGAGTAAAACTGTGTATGTGGAGACTAAGGGCCTGCAAGCTTCTATTGGCTGACAAGAGACATGTGACCATGTGTATGGCAGTTGTGATATGAAGAGAGAAACTTGCAAGTTTGAATTGGCTAATGCAGGTCACATTTTGGAAATATCTCAGGAACGGTATGTCCTAGAGAGCTGAGACCCGGTCTGAAAACTTTCCGAACATCTGATGTACCTGTGTGCTAAATTTGGTTAAGATCGCACATAAAGAACAGAAAGACAGACGTCAGGACAGACAAACTCATTTTTATAATATAAGAGATATGTACTGCAGGATTCATGGCTAATGGTGCTCTTGTTCATAAATCATCTATGAAAAATTACCAAAGATTCAACAATAGATCTACAGCCAGCCAATCACTTACCAATCAATTCATTTACCAATGGCTTCTTATGTGCAAGCTCTAAATTGATTGGAGCAGTTGCTCATGACAACCAATTTTCCTTTCTACCCATGTTAATAAATGTTCCCTGTTGTCATCTCGTAATTTCACAGTGAAGCGGGTGAAATAATTTAATAAAGCTAGCAGCTATTTAAACTCTTTACTGGTTAGTGACCTCGGATCTCTCAGGATTAGGGTCCATTCATAAAAATGCATTTATGGGCTGTCCACATCCGTAGTTCTGTCCCGCAGCCCTGCAAAAAAGAGAGCGCATGCCCTATTCTTGCCAGAAAAGAATAGGCATTTCTGTCATAGAGCTGGCCGTGTGCATTCCGCAAAATTTTGTCTCGCACACAGCCAGTACCTGTGTTTTGCAAACCACAAAACACGTATGGTCATGTGAATGGACCCTTTAGGGTCACATCTTAAAGGGAGTCTGTCAAGAGTGGCCTGGATGTATTTCTGGAGCGTAATAATATTGCAGGCTATAGCTACTAGAGGGGGGTCGTTGATCCAGGGAATTCTGAATGCCTGATTGGAGTCAGGAAGGAATTTTTTTATTCCCCTAAAGTGGGGAAAATTGCCTTCACACTCTGAGATTTGAATATGCAAAACAGATGATGACTCATGCTGCTGCCTGTGAGTGAAACAGGAAGTGTGTTGATCTGGCATGGTGGAAAGATTGTGCTGTAAGGGACTGAATCTTATTCCATTCTTCACTCAGAAGAAGGAGAGTAGCTGTTATACCCTGACTGAATCCAGCTCTTTTGAAAGAGAGGTTG
The DNA here is from genome assembly GCF_014858855.1 of Bufo gargarizans. Classification (NCBI taxonomy): domain Eukaryota; kingdom Metazoa; phylum Chordata; class Amphibia; order Anura; family Bufonidae; genus Bufo; species Bufo gargarizans. Next base: position 124,128,426 of record NC_058088.1, read on the forward strand.
TCCCAGGAAGACCAGTTCAGTGTGAGGACAGAAGGCCTCATCATCAAGCAAGGCCGCACGGTTGCTAAGAGGTTGGTGGCCATCCCTGGTAGACTGCATCCTCCGTCCTAGAACGGACGCAGGTCAGTACACATGGTTAATGATTGTTATATTGTGTGGTGCCTGAAGTTAGAGACTAGCCTAGACCTAGCGTTAGTTAGTTAGGATTAGATCGTTTTGCTAGGCTGTACTGTACTGTAATGCAGCGCAGTCATTGACTTGCAGGCTCTGGGGTGGCCTCTGTAGTGGCACAGCACGACTTGCAGGCTCTGCTGTGTCCGCCATCGGCTAGGCCTGTGCAGTGGGCAGGGACATTGATTGTGGGTCCGGGGATATAGCATTTTCTCTGCATGTTTGTATTGTTTTGGTGATGCTTATGTTATTACTCGTTGTCTAAGTAAAGTTTCTGTTCTTGCATAGTAAGCTGGTGTCAGTGTCGCTTTCCTTGTCTGTGACTTCGCTGTATTCTGGGGAGCCCACCCCGGTACACAGCTTACAAACTTGCAGGATAGCTGGCCGAACTGGATGGACAAATTTCCTTTTTCAGCCTTATGTACTATGTTACTATGTATGTTACCAGGAAATTTACTGTTAAAGCAAGAAAAATTACTTGTAGAGCTAGCTTAGCTGAATGTAATGCTACCTTTCACTTAGCGAACCATTACTTCATTCTGGAAAAAAAAACATACAATCCATTTGAAAATGACCATCTGTGCACCCGATGCATCTTCTGCCAGCTTCTCTTTCTTGATAGAGCCAGGTTCCTACAGTCATCTCACCTGACCCTGTTAATATGGAAGAAGAGCGAAGGGCTGGCAAGGGAGCACAGGAGTTTGGTCCCCATCCCTCCTGGCTACACTTAGCTGGACACCTCTATATGAATTAAAAGTACTTTCTCCAGAATGAAGCAATAGATCGCTAATTTGAAAGGTATCATTACATTGAGCTGAGGTGGCCCTACAAGGCAATGTACTGGGTTTAACAGTGAATTTTGTGGTCCCTGCAAAGGCCACTTTACATAAGCCGTTCATTCCCCTTAATTGCCTAATCTTTAGGGGAGGTGAGTGTTCCATGTAAATGCAACAATCATCCCCAATGTATGGGAACAAGATGCAACTACACTCACCTAAAGAATTATTAGTAACACCATACTAATACGGTGTTGGACCCCCTTTTGCCTTCAGAACTGCCTTAATTCTATGTGGCATTGATTCAACAAGGTGCTGATAGCATTCTTTAGAAATGTTGGCCCATATTGATAGGATAGCATTTTGCAGTTGATGGAGATTTGAGGGATTCACATCCAGGGCATGAAGCTCCCGTTCCACCACATCCCAAAGATGCTCTACTGGGTTGAGATCTGGTGACTGTGGGGGCCATTTTAGTACAGTGAACTCATTGTCATGTTCAAGAAACCAATTTGAAATGATTCAAGCTTTGTGACATGGTGCATTATCCTGCTGGAAGTAGCCATCAGAGGATGGGTACATGGTGGTCATGAAGGGATGGACATGGTCAGAAACAATGCTCAGGTAGCCCATGGCATTTAAACGATGGCCAATTGGCACTAAGGGGCCTAAAGTGTGCCCAGAAAACATTCCCCACACCATTACACCACCACCACCAGCCTGCACAGTGGTAACAAGGCATGAGGGATACATGTTCTCATTCTGTTTACGCCAAATTCGGACTCTACCACTTGAATGTCTCAACAGAAATCGAGACTCATCAGACCAGGCAACATTTTTCCAGTCTTCAACAGTCCAATTTTGGTGAGCTTGTGCAAATTGTAGTCTCTTTTTCCTATTTGTAGTGGAGATGAGTGGTACCTGGTGGGGTCTTCTACTGTTGTAGCACATCCGCCTCAAGGTTGTGCGTATTGTGGCTTCACAAATGCTTTGCTGCATACCTCGGTTGCAACGAGTGGCTATTTCAGTCAACGTTGCTCTTCTATCAGCTTAAATCAGTTGGCCCATTCTCCTCTGACTTATAGCATCAACAAGGCATTTTTGCCCACAGGACTGCCGCATACTGGATGTTTTTCCCTTTTCACACCATTCTTTGCAAACCCTAGAAATGGTTGTGCGTGAAAATCCCAGTAACTGAGCAGATTGCGAAATACTCAGACCGGCCCGTCTGGCACCAACAACCATGCCATGCTCAAAATTGCTTAAATCACCTTTCATTCCCATTCTGACATTCAGTTTGGAGTTCGGGAGATTGTCTTGACCAGGACCACAACCCTACATGCATTGAAGCAACTGCCATGTGATTGGTTGACTAGATAATCGCATTATGAGAAATAGAACAGGTGTTGCTAATAATTCTTTAGGTGAGTGTAGTACATCAATAGGATGTTCACAGTAGTGATGAGCAGCATAGGCAATATTCATTTTTGTCATTATTTTCTCAATTGCAAATATCTGTAAGGTAATATGCGTGTATTTGCTTATGCGCAATACAGGTGTGGCTCACATTTTGCTACATTTTTCAAGCTGCTAAACACTAATCCCTATAATAGCACAGTAATTCCTAACACACTGCTCTGGAACCTATTAGCTACACTATATCACTATCTACCCTAAACTGACTATCTTCCACTATCTGTATTATATATGAGCTAACTATCTAAAGTAATTAAATAAGGATCCAGATGACTCAGCAAAGCACAGAGCACAGCAATGACACCTCTCTCTCTCTCTCTCTCTCTCTCTCTCTCTCTCTCTCTCTCTCTCTCTCAAGACTGCAGCTAAAGACAAAAAGGATAAGGTGAGGACTGATAGTAATCAGCTGTTGGTGGGCGATTCTATCATAAGATTTTGAAGTTTGAGGAAAATGGTTTTGTGAGATGTCTCCCTGGTGCTACCGCCAGCAGGGATATACAACGTATCCTTTAATATTATTAGGCAAGCAAAGCAGGAAAGGGAGGGGGATGTTATTGTCCATCTTGGGACAAATGATCTGGCTTGCAATGAGGTTTCAAAGGTGAAGGAAGCAAGTCACACACTTGGAAATAATATACGGGTGGTTGCATCAACTGTTTCATTCAATGCAGTTTTGCCTGTGCATAACCTTCAGCATAACAGGAAGATGTGCATTAAGGAATTCAATGTATGGCTTGGTGAATGGTGTCTGAACCAACGGTTTGGCTTTGTGTCTCATGTTAGCTCTCGTTGGAATGGAAAAGAACTGTACAAGAAAGATGGTTTGCATCTTTCTCTCAAGGGAACAAATGTCCTCAGTGAACAGTAGTGATGAGCGGGAGGTGCCATATTCGATTTCGCGAATATTCGAATGAATATTCGTGTTATATTCGTCGAAATCGAATATTCGTAATTATTCCAATTATCGCGAATAATATACGATTTTTTTTTTCGCGTATTGCGATTATTTATCTTGATAGTATAAGGCAACGTTCCTATGCTAATTGACTATGGCTAGGCTAATATGTGTATTTTACGAAATTTCGTGATTTGCTCTAACTTCGTCTCTTAGAATATTACGAATATTCTAAAAGACGAAGTTAGAGCAATATTACGAAATTTCGTAAAATACACATATAGATTGTAATTTAGCTAATATACTGCTATAATCCCTTTTTTTGCCTCTAATTTTTTTTTTGCCTCTTCTGAACTTAAGTTTTGTAAAATATGTACACTATTAAAAAATAATACTATAGCAGTATATTAGCTTAAATACAATCTATGTGTATTTTACGAAATTTCGTAATATTGCTCTAACTTCGTCTTTTAGAATATTCGTAATATTCTAAAAGACGAAGTTAGAGCAATATTAAGAACATTTGCAAAAGCCGAAATTGCGATGCGAGTAATATAATACGAAATAATCGCATGAAGATTTCAACTTAGCACTGCTATATTCCATATTCTAGCCTAATATGGAATATAGCTGTGCTAAGTTAGCACTGCTCTATTCCACACTAGGCTAGAATATGGAATATAGCAGTGCTAAGTTGAAATCTTCATGCGATTATTTCGTGTTATATTACTCGCATCGCAACTTGCGAAATTTGCAAATGTTCTTAATATTGCTCTAACTTCGTCTTTTAGAATATTACGAATATTCTAAAAGACGAAGTTAGAGCAATATTACGAAATTTCTAAAAGACGAAGTTAGAGCAATATTACGAAATTTCGTAAAATACACATAGATTGTATTTAAGCTAATATACTGCTATAGTAATATTTTTTAACAGTGTACATATTTTACAAAACTTAAGTTCAGAAGAGGCAAAAAAAATTAGAGGAAAAAAAAAGGGATTATAGCACTATATAAGCTAAATTACAATCTATATGTGTATTTTACGAAATTTCGTAATATTGCTCTAACTTCGTCTTTTAGAATATTCGTAATATTCTAAGAGACGAAGTTAGAGCAATATTAAGAACATTTGCAAATTTCGCAAGTTGCGATGCGAGTAATATAACACGAAATAATCGCATGAAGATTTCAACTTAGCACTGCTATATTCCATATTCTAGCCTAGTGTGGAATAGAGCAGTGCTAACTTAGCACAGCTATATTCCATATTAGGCTAGAATATGGAATATAGCAGTGCTAAGTTAAAATCTTCATGCGATTATTTCGTATTATATTACTCGCATCGCAACTTGCGAAATTTCGTAAAATACACATATAGATTAGATTGTAATTTAGCTAATATGGAATATAGCAGTAAGTTGAAAACGCCACTGACTGGAGCAGCCAGGAAGCCAGGAATCCAAAGGACAGGTAAGAACAACTTTAGAGAAGTGGGAAAGAAAAAAAATATTATAATAAAAAAAAAAATACGAATATTCGAATTCGCGAATATATAGAACGATATTCTAAATATTCGCGAAATCTCGAAATTGCGATATTCGAGAAAAAAATTCGTAATTCGAATATTCGCGCTCAACACTAGTGAACAGTTCAAAGTATTTGCTAAGGAGCATTTAAACTAGGAAAGAGGGGCAAAAGAGTGATAATCCAGCAGTCCGACTGCCCCCCGGAACAATGCCAGAAGATGCCAGTAGAACATAGGTTAAGAAATGACAAGCTCAGAGTCTTGTCTACAAATGCTCGCAGTTTAGGGAATAAGATCAATGAACTTGAGTCTATAATGGCATCTGAGAATATAGATTTAGTGGCTGTTACTGAGACCTAATTCAATGGGAGTAATGACTGGGATATAACAATACCAGAGTTCTCTCTATATAAGAAAGACAGAGAAGGCAATAAAGGGGGAGGGGTGGCCCTGTATGTGAAAGATAGCATAAAATCTAATTTAATACAAGTTTGCAAGACCAATTTAGTCAGTTTGGGGTACCTTGCAGCTTGATAATCATAAGGTAACTTGTGTAGGTGGGATATATAGACCACCTAACCAAGTCAAAGAATTAGATGATCTATTAGTTGAGTAAATGGCTAAAATGAAAGGGGAAGTTATCATTATGGGAGACTTTAATCTTCCTGATGTAAACTAAAAACTCCCTGGAAAACCAAAATAGCTAGTTCTGCGAGGAGTACAGATATTCTATATTCCCTACTGGGATTATCTCTACAGCAAGTAGTTGAGGAACCAACTCGGAAGGAGGCCATTTTAGATTTAGTATTCACAAATGGGAATTTGGTATCTGATATTACTTTAGGGGAAAGTTTGGGATCTAGTGATCATCAGTCAGTGTGGTTTACTATAAGTACAGTGACTGAGTCACACCACACAAAAGCAAAAGTTTTAGATTTTAGAAAAACAGACTACTTTCGTTCAGTTTTTGCAAAGGAAAATGAAGGAAAAGGACCTCAGTTAGAAAGGATGACTAATGCATCTTTTGATGCATGTGTCTTTACAGAGGAAGAGGTCCTAAGTCAGCTGTCTAAAATTATTACAAATAAGTCACAGGGGCCTGATGGGATACACCCAAAGCTATTAAAAGAGCTTAGCGGGTGAACTATCAAAACCATTAACAGATTTATTTAACCAATCACTGGTAACAGGAGTAGTGATGTCCCGAACTATTCGCCGGTGAACAGTTCCCGGTGAACATATGCAATGTTCGGTCCGCCCCATATACATCATCATTGAGTAAACTTTGACCCTGTACCTCACAGTCAGCAGACACATTCCAGCCAATCAGCAGCAGACCCTCCCTCTGACCTCCTGGACAGCATCCATTTTAGATTCATTCGGAAGCTGCATTCTCAGTGAGAGGAGGGCCAGTGCTGTTGCTGCTGATTCAATAGGGAAAGCACCCCAAAAAGCCCTTTTCAGGGCTAGTACATCAGTGTGCTTTTTATTTATATATATATATATATATATATATATATATATATATATATATATATATATATATATATATATATATAATTTTGCAGTTGCCTGGCTGCCCGTGTGCGAGAGGCTGCAGGCTCAGTCACAGACAGCACTGTGTGCACACCATTCATACAGGGTGTGACAGAAAATACCTCGCAGATAAAAAAAATATAATCACATTTGCAAGCCCGTGTGTGTCAGGCCCACACAGACTGTATTGTGGCCACTGGCTAGTGGCTAGGCCTCCACTCATACTGTTACAGGGTGTCATTTACTCAAATACCTTGCAAATAAAAAAATATATATTTAATATTTTTCAGTGATATAATCACAGTTGCAAGCCAGTGTGTGTCGGGCCCACACAGACTATATTGTGGCCACTGGCTAGTGGCTAGGCCTCCACTCATACCGTTACAGGGTGTCATTTACTCAAATACCTTGCAAATAAAAAAAAAATTATATTTAATATTTTTCTGTGATATAATCACAGTTGCAAGCCCGTGTGTGTCAGGCCCACACAGACTGTACTGTGCCCACTGCCCACCACTTATATAGGGTGGCACAGTACCTTGCACGCATAGTACCACTTATCTAAAAAAAAATGACAGGCAGAGGCAGGCCACCCCGCAAGGGCCATCATGGTCGTGGGGCTGTGATTTCCACTGGCCCTGAAATAATGCCCAGTGTTCAGAGGCCACATACCCTGAACCCAAAAAATTCTGAGAAAATAGTTGACTGGCTTACACAGGACACCCAATCTTCAACAGCTTCCGCTAAGAACCTTGACGCGCCATCCTCCTCCAGCTCAGCTTTGGTCACCTGCTCTCAAGTTACCACTCTCCCGCCCGTCGCCAACACCACCACAGCCACCACAGCCGCTTCACTTGATCTCTCAGAGGAGTTAATTACACATCATTTGGATGAAATTGGTGATGCACAACCATTATTGCCAGAGGATGTAGAGAACAGGGATATGTCTCAGTCAGGCAGCATTACACACATGGACGTACAGTGTGATGATGATGTTGTACCCGCTGCTGCTTACTTTTATGAGGTGTCAGATACAAGTGAAGTGGTTGATGATGACGATGTGTCCGTGGATGTCACGTGGGTGCCTGCTCGAAGAGAAGAAGAAGAGGGGGAAAGTTCGGAAGAGGAGACAGAGAGAAGGAGGAGACTAGTTGGAAGCAGGGGGAGGTCGTCGCAAGAAGCTAGTGGCACAGTCAGACAGCATGTATCGGCACCCGGGGTCAGCCAGACAGCATGCCAATCAATGCATGCTGTTGCCACCACCAGAATGCCGTCATTGCAAAGCTCAGCAGTGTGGCATTTTTTGTGTGTGTGTCTGCTTCTGATAACAGCGATGCCATTTGAAACCTGTGCCAAAAGAAACCTGTGCCAAAAGAAGTCCAACACCCATCTCGGTACAACTGCTTTGCGAAGGCACATATTCTCACATCACAAACGCTAATGGGAACAACACATGAGTACAAGTAGCACACAAACTCAAAGCCACCATCGTCCTCCTGGTCCAGCATCTTCAGCCACATCAACCACTGCTGTCCTCCTTACCCCCTCTCAACCACCCGCCACTCCGCCTCTCACCTTCAGCAGTTCCATCTCATCTGCCCACAGTCCGGTGTCTGTAAAGGAAATGTTTGAGCGTAAGAAGCCAATGTCACAGTCACCCCCTTGCCCGGCGTCTGACAGCTGGCTTGACGGAACTCTTAGCCCACCAGCTTTTACCATACCAGCTGGTGGAGTCTGAGGCCTTCAAAAAATTTGTCGCTTTTGGGACACCACAGTGGAAGGTACCGGGACAATTTTTTTTTAAAAAAAAGGCAATCCCAAACCTCTACTCAGTGATTGAAAAGGAAGTCATGGCATCTCTGGCATACAGTGTTGGGGCAAGGGTCTATCTGACCACTGATACCTGGTCCGCAAAGCACGGTAAGGGCAGGTATATCACCTACACTGCGCACTGCCAAGCATGGAATGCGTGGCTCTACAGCGGAGTTGGTGACACCGCCACAACTTGCAGGCAGGCCTACTGACACCTCCTCTACTCCTCCTACTCCATCCTCTTAAATAACCGCCTTGGCTGAGTCCTCTTCTGCTGCGGCGTCTGGCTACACATCAACTGAATCCCCCCAGCTCCCAAGGGCTATTCCACATCCCGGATACGACAGTGTCACGCTGTCTTGGGGTTGACTTGCCTGAAAGCAGAGAGCCACACCGGACCAGCACTCCTGTCCGCCCTGAACGCACAGGTGGATCAGTGGCTGACCCCGCACCAACTGGAGATCGGCAAAGTGGTGTGTGACAATGGAAGCAATTTGTTGGCCGCATTGAATTTGGGCAAATTGACACTTTGTGTCTAAGCACCCAGGCTTACAGGACGTCCTCAAGCAGGCCAGGAAGGTGTGTGACCATTTCAGGCATTCCTACACGGCCATGACGCACTTTTCAGACATTCAGCGCTGAAACAACATGCCAGTGAGGCGCTTGATTTGCGACAGCCCGACACGTTGGAATTCAACACTTCTAATGTTCGACCGCCTGCTCCAACAAGAAAAAGCCATCAATGAGTATTTGTATGACCGGGATGCTAGGACAGCCTCTGCGGAGCTGGGAATATTTTTGCCACGTTACTGGACACTCATGAGGAGGAATGTGGCTTTGAGGAGGAGGAAGACCAACCACAGCAGGCATCCCAGGGTGCTCGTTCTTGTCACCTATCTGGGACCCGTTGTGTTGTACGTGGCTGGGGGGAAGAAGAGACCGTCAATTACATCAGTGCGGAGGAGGAACGGGAAATGAGTAGCTCGGCATCCAACCTTGTGCAAATGGGGTCTTTCATGCTGTCATGTCTGTTGAGGGACCCTCGTATGAAAAGGATGAAGGAGAACGACCTGTACTGGGTGGCCACGCTACTAGACCCCCGGTATAAGCAGAAAGTGATGGAAATGTTACCAAATTACCGGAAGTCAGAAAGGATGCAGCAGTTCAAAACCAAACTAAAAAACATGTATACACAGCTTATAAGGGGGATGTCACAGCACAATGGGAATAAAACAGGGGAGGAGATTAAAGTAATCCTCCTCCGACCACGGCGGCAAGGACAGGACGCTTTACAGATGTGTTGTTGATTGAGAACATGCAGAGCTTTTTCAGTCCTACACAACGCCACAGCCCTTCGGGATCCCGCCTTAGAGAACGACTCGACCGACAGGTAGCAGACTACCTCACCTTAACTGCAGATATCGACATTCTGAGGAGCGATGAACCCCTTGACTACTGGGTGTGCAGGCTTGACCTGTGGCCTGAACTATCCCAGTTTGCTATTGAACTTCTGGCCTGCCCCGCTTCAAGTGTCCTGTCAGAAAGGACCTTCAGTGCAGCAGGAGGCATTGTCACTGACAAAAGAAGTCGTCTCGGTCAAAAAAGTGTTGCTTACCTCACCTTCATTAAGATGAATGAGGCATGGATCCCGAAGGGACTGACAGTGGGGGATACGTTTGCTTAACAAAAGGCCTGATGACATGCCTTGGCCACAAAATGGTCCCCCTGCTGCTGTATTTAATGTCTGCATACCGGATGACTTTCGTGAATTCTCCGCTAACCAACTAGGGTTCAAGCCGCAATGTTTTAGTCACCTTTCTGCCTGGAAAACATCAATTTTTCCGGCCGCTGCAACAATACCTAATTTTCCAGGCATTTGTACATGCCTAATTTTTCTGGCCTCTAGTGCTGTACTGTGGCTGCAAAAACAAAACAAAAAAAATGGCACATATATGTGCCAATTCCCCTTCGTGATCGGTACTTGGTGAAGGGGCTTGCGTATCACAATGAAGCGATCATCACTAAGGATGAGCGAACCCGAACTGTATAGTTCGGGTTCGTACCGAATTTTGGGGTGTCCGTGGCACGGACCCGAACTCAAACATTTTCTTAGAAGTCCGGGTTGGGGTTCGGGTTCGGTGTTCGGCGCTTTCTGAAAGGCGGCAAAGCAGCCAATCAACAAGCGTCATACTACTTGCCCCAAGAGGCCGTCACAGCCATGCCTACTATTGGCATGGCTGTGATTGGCCAGTGCAGCATGTGACCCAGCCTCTATTTAAGCTGGAGTCACGTAGCGCCGCACGTCACTCTGCTCTGCTCATTGTAGGGAGAGGATGCAGCTGCTGCTGTTAGGGCGAGATTAGGCAATAGACAGGGATTTACTCAGCAAAACCACTTAATGAAGTGATCGATCTACAGCTATGAATCATTCATCTTCTGCTATTCAATTGCTCACTGTTTTTAGGCTGCCCAGAGCGTTTTTCAGTCACTTTTTTCTGGGGTGATCAGCGGCCATTTCGTGTCTTGTGGTGCGATAATGGGTAAAATCTCGTTGCAGCTCTGGGACTAGCCGGTTTGACCCACATCCCTTGCCTGGCGCATGTGCTGAATTTCGTGGTGCAGAAGTTCATTCACAACTACCCCGACATGTCAGAGCTGCTGCATAAAGTGCGGACCATCTGTTCGCGCTTCCGGCGTTCACATCCTGCCGCTGCTCGTCTGTCTGCGCTACAGCGTAACTTCGGCCTTCCCGCTCACCGCCTCATATGCGACGTGCCCACCAGGTGGAACTCCACCTTGCACATGCTGGACAGACTGTGCGAGCAGCAGCAGGCCATAGTGGAGTTTCAGCTGCAGCACGCACGGGTCAGTCACACTGCGGAACAGCACCACTTCACCACCAATGACGGGGCCTCCATGCGAGACCTGTGTGCCCTGTTGCTCTGTTTCGAGTACTCCACCAACATGGCCAGTGGCGATGACGCCGTTATCAGCGTTACAATACCACGTCTATGTCTCCTTGAGAAAACACTTAGGGCGATGATGGAAGAGGAGGTGGCCCAGGAGGAGGAAGAGGGGTCATTTTTAGCACTTTCAGGCCAGTCTCTTCGAAGTGACTCAGAGGGAGGTTTTATGCAACAGCAGAGGCCAGGTACAAATGTGGCCAGCCAGGGCCCACTACTGGAGGACGAGGATGAGGTGGAGGTGGAGGAGGATGAGGATGAAGCATGTTCACAGCGGGGTGGCACCCAACGCAGCTTGGGCCCATTACTGGTGCGTGGCTGGGGGGAAAAGCAGGACGATGACGATGCGCCTCCCACAGATGACAGCTTGTCCTTACCTCTGGGCAGCCTGGCACACATGAGCAACTACATGCTGCAGTGCCTGCGCAACGACAGCAGAGTTGCCCACATTTTAACATGTGCGGACTACTGGGTTGCCATCCTGCTGGATCCATGGTACAAAGACAATGTGCCTACCTTACTTCCTGCACTTGAGCGTGATAGGAAGATGCGCGAGTACAAGCGCACATTGGTAGGCGCGCTACTGAGAGCATTCCCAAATGTCAAAGGGGAACAAGTGGAATCCCAAGGCGAAGGCAGAGGAGGAGCAAGAGGTCACCAATGCAGCTGTGTCACGGCCAGCTCCTCTGAGGGCAGGGTTAGCATGGCAGAGATGTGGAAAAGTTTTGTCAACACGCCACAGCTAACTGCACCACCACCTGATACGGAACGTGTTAGCAGGAGGCAACATTTCACTAACATGGTGGAACAGCACGTGTGCACACCCCTCCACGTACTGACTGATGGTTCGGCCACATTCAACTTCTGGGTCTCCAAATTGTCCACGTGGCCAGAGCTAGCCTTTTATGCCTTGGAGTTTCTGGCCTGCCCGGCGGCCAGCGTTTTGTCTGAACGTGTATTCAGCACGGCAGGGGGCATCATTACAGACAAACGCAGCCGCCTGTCTACAGCCAATGTGGACAAGCTGATGTTCATAAAAATGAACCAGGCATGGATCCCACAGGACCTGTCCATCCCTAGTGCAGATTAGACATTAACTACCTCCCCTTAACCATATATTATTGTACTCCAGGGCACTTCCTCATTCAATCCTCTTTTTATTTTCATTTTACCATTATATTGCGGGGCAACCCAAAGTTGAATGAACCTCTCCTCTGTCTGGGTGCTGGTGCCTAAAAATATCTGACAGTGGCCTGTTCCGGTGTTGGGTGACATGAAGCATGATTCTCTGCTATGACATGAAGCCTGAATCTCTGCTATGGGACCTCTCTCCTCTGTCTGGGTGCCGGGCTTAAATATCTGACAATGGCCTGTTCCAGTGGTGGGTGACGTGAAGCCTGATTCTCTGCTATGACATGAAGCCTGATTCTCTGCTGACATGAAGCCTGAATCTCTGCTACGGGACCTCTCTCCTCTGTCTGGGTGCCGGGGCCTAAATATCTGACAATGGACTGTTCCAGTGTTAGGTGACGTGAAGCCTGATTCTCTGCTATGACATGAAGCCTGAATCTCTGCTATGGGACCTCTCTCCTCTGTCTGGGTGCCGGGGCCTAAATATCTGACAATGGACTGTTCCAGTGTTAGGTGACATGAAGCATGATTCTCTGCTATGACATGAGGCCTGAATCTCTGCTATGGGACCTCTCTCCTCTGTCTGGGTGCCGGGCCTAAATATCTGACAATGGCCTGCTCCAGTGGTGGGTGACGTGAAGCCTGATTCTCTGCTATGACATGAAGCCTGATTCTCTGCTGACATGAAGCCTGAATCTCTGCTATGGGACCTCTCTCCTCTGTCTGGGTGTCGGGGCCTAAAAATATCTGACAGTAGCCTGTTCCAGTGTTGGGTGACATGAAGCATGATTCTCTGCTATGACATGAAGCCTGATTCTCTGCTATGAGACCTCTCTCCTCTGAGTGCCAGGGCCAAAATATCTGACAATGGCCTGTTCCAGTGGTGGGTGACGTGAAGCCTGATTCTCTGCTATGGGACCTCTCTCCAATTGATATTGGTTAATTTTTATTTATTTTATTTTAATTCATTTCCCTATCCACATTTGTTTGCAGGGGATTTAACTACATTGTGCTGCCTTTTGCAGCCCTCTAGCCCTTTCCTGGGCTGTTTTACAGCCTTTTTAGTGCCGAAATTTTCTGGTCCCCATTGACTTCAATGGGGTTCGGGTTCTGGACGAAGTTCAGGTCGGGTTCGGACCCCGAACCCATTTCAGGGAAGTTCGGCCGAACTTCTCGAACCCGAACATCCAGGTGTTCGCTCAACTCTAATCATCACCTCTATGAGTATGTTGGCAATGTTGCCACACCCCAGATAAGGCCGTTGCTGGATAATTTTCATAGAAATTTTTTTTTTATATTTTATTTTATTTTTTAAGTTGTATGGGTTTTTAATACATAAAATAAACTATTAAGCGACTTTATTATGATTTTTTTATTAGAAATAATGCAGACAATTAAAAAAATCCCCATCAATTCCAATACAAAGCAAGTAAAGAGCTCAGAACAAAATTATTTCAGGATGTAGTTAATTCGACAATGATTAATCAATTGGACACACGTCCCCGGATAGGGGACGTAACAGGGATTAAACTGATAGGAATAGTACTAGTTAAGACACCACTCATATAGGGTGTCACAGCACATTGCTCTGTGCACGCGCAGTGCCCCAACTTGGGAGTAAGAGGACCGACCAAGCTGCTTTTTCCATCTCCCGGTTAATAAATGTTAAAAAGTATAAATCTGAAGGTGTCGGCCCTTTAAAGAGTAATGAGGGGGAAGTCGCAGAGAGCGATGAGGAAAATAAATTGTCAGATGACATGCAGAATGCAAAAATAAATTCCCCATTAAAAGTGTCCTGTCTGACCCAGGAAGAAGTACATCAGCGACTTAAAAAGATTAAAATAGACAAATCGCCAGGACCGGATGACATACACCCCCGTATCCTAAAGGAATTAAGTAATGTCATAGCCAGACCCTTATTTCTGATATTTGCAGACTCTATACTGACAGGGAATGTCCCACAGGATTGGTGCATGGCATATGTGGTGCCAATATTCAAAAAGGGGCCAAAAACAGAGCCTGGAAACTATAGGCCGGTAAGTTTAACATCTGTTGTGGGTAAACTGTTTGAAGGTTTTCTGAGAGATGCTATATTAGAGCATCTCAACAGAAATAAGCAAATAACGCCATATCAGCATGGCTTCGTGAGGGATCGGTCATGTCAGACTAATTTAATCAGTTTCTATGAGGAGGTAAGTTCTAGACTTGACAGCGGTGAATCAATGGATGTCGTATATCTGGACTTCTCCAAAGCATTTGACACTGTACCACATAAAAGGTTAGTATATAAAATGAGAATGCTCGGACTGGGAGAAAACATCTGTATGTGGGTAAGTAACTGGTTCAGTGATAGAAAACAGAGGGTGGTTATTAATGGTAAATACTCAGATTGTGTCACTGTCACTAGTGGGGTACCTCAGGGGTCAGTATTGGGCCCTATTCTCTTCAATATATTTATTAATCATCTTGTAGAAGGCTTGCATAGTAAAGTATCAATTTTCGCAGATGACACTAAACTGTGTAAAGTAATTGACACTGATGAGGACAGTATACTACTACAGAGGGATCTGGATAGATTGGAGGCTTGGGCAGATAAGTGGCAGATGGGGTTTAACACTGATAAATGTAAAGTTATGCACATGGGAAGGAAAAATGCAAGTCACCAGTACATACTAAATGGTAAAACACTCGGTAACACTGACATGGAAAAGGATCTAGGAATTTTAATAAACAGCAAACTAAGCTGCAAAAATTAGTGTCAGGCAGCTGCTGCCAAGGCCAACAAGATAATGGGTTGCATCAGAAGGGGCATAGATGCCCGTGATAAGAACATAGTCCTACCACTTTACAAATCGCTAGTCAGACCACACATGGAGTACTGTGTACAGTTCTGGGCTCCTGTAAACAAGGCAGACATAGCAGAGCTGGAGAAGGTCCAGAGGAGGGCATCTAAATTAATAACTGGAATGGGGCAACTACAGTACCCTGAAAGATTATCAAAATTAGGGTTATTCACTTTAGAAAAAAGACGACTGAGGGGAGATCTAATTAATATGTATAAATATATCAGGGGTCAGTACAGAGATCTATCCCATCAGCTATTTATCCCCAGGACTGTGACTGTGACAAGGGGACATCCTCTGCGTCTGGAGGAAAGAAGGTTTGTACACAAACATAGAAAAGGATTCTTTACGGTAAGAGCAGTGAGAATATGGAACTCTCTGCCTGAGGAGGTGGTGATGGTGAGTACAATAAAGGAATTCAAGAGGGGCCTGGATGTATTTCTGGAGCTTAATAATATTACAGGCTATAGCTACTAGAGAGGGGTCATTGATCCAGGGAGTTATTCTGATTGCCTGATTGGAGTCGGGAAGGAAGTTTATAGTCCCCTAAAGTGGAGAAAATTGGCTTCAACCTCACAGGGTTTTTTTTTGTTTTGTTTGTTTGCCTTCCTCTGGATCAACTTGCGGGATAACAGGCCGAACTGGATGGACAAATGTGTTTTTTTTGGCCTTATGTACTATGTTACTATGTTACTAATTCAGTTTGGTGTATCAGAGTTTAGTCTGTCACTGTGAAGGCAGTCGAAGGTACCTGGCCTAAATTTTTATTTTTTTTCACAAAAGGCAATCCCTGATATGGGACGTAACAGGGATTAAACTGATGAGAATAGTACTACAGAAGTTACCACTCATATCGGTGTGACAGTAAATTGCACGGCGCAGACGCAGTGACCGTGGCGTGGATTCCAACAAAGGGGAGGGAGCCAGCGTTTTTTTTTAACCATCTTCCCGTTCGAAAAATCAATTCAATTCACCTTTCGGGACCCTTGGTGTTGTACGTTGCTGGGTGGAGGAAGAAACCTTCAATGACATCAACGGGACATGGCTAGCTTGGTATCCAACCTTGTGCAAATGGGAAGTTTGATGTTGGGCAAATGGACTGTTTGCGGTGCATTAAAAGGGGAGTTTGGTCTGCCAATGTCTGAAGCGGGCGTAACCCTTACACTACCTGATCGATACAACATCATACCTGATCGTATACACACACTGGATGTTTTAAACCACATTGTTCAAAAAAAAATTGGATTGTTAGGTGATTTATGCCCATTCAACTCTGCGTCAACTATGTAATTTTCCATGGGAGTTTTGCCATGGATCCCCCTCCGGCATGCCACAGCCCAGGTGTTAGTCCCCTAGAAACAATTTTTCCATCACTACTGTGGCTAGAAAGAGGCCCTGTGGGTTTTAAAATTCGCCTGCCTATTGAAGTCAATGGCAGTTCACCCGGTTCGCCCATTCACAAACATTTGCAGAAATTCGCGTTCGCCGTTCGCGAACAGAAAATTTTATGTTCGCAACATTTCTACTCATCACTACTTGCCTGCCTAGCGGAGGAAGCGGGGCTGTCTCCACCTAGTGGCTGGCCTGGCACTTCTCTGTCTGACATACTGTTAGGTCAAATAAAAAAATAAAAGAGAGGAAATTAAAACACCTCCCAAAATATTCTCAATTCACCAAACGGCAAATACTTTTTTGCGCCACTAATATACACAAATAAGGGCTGTCATTTTTGCACTTTGCCACACAACGGCTAATAAGCCCCCCTTTCCCCCACTAATACAAGCCCAAAAAAAGCTTTAGAACATATAACTGCACTGCACAAGGGCAAATAAGACCTAGAAATATTTCCTTGTAATAAAGCATGTTAATGGCTGTAACACCCCAATAACAAGAACAGTTTGCTATTATACAGCTCTGTAATTCCAGCAATTTGGATCCCCAGTCAGTGCAGCAAGGTGTAATAGGATTGTTCCTATTACCCAGGCTGTAACCTCCCCTACTGAACCCTGTTCTACGTAAAGGCTGTAGAATGATTCCTCCTCATCCTTACCCTACACCTTGAATAATCTTTCCCTGAACTTGAAAGTCACTTTTTTAGCACAATGAAGTCTTTCCTAGCACTGTCCTTAGTGCCTGCTGACGTCTCTTCCTGCACTAAGTACACTGGAAAATGCCTGCCAGAATCCAAGATGCCTGAGACTATTTATAGTGCAGTGACATCACAGGGCTGGCTGCTGATTGGCTGCATGCATGGCATTATGGGTGATCCCACCTTTCCAGAGTTCCTTGCTCCATGTCCTCACACGTGCAGCAGTCATTTTTGGGAAAAAAATTGAATTTTTACCACAAAGTTTGAGGAAATTCGGAATCTGTGCAAATCAATGTTTTTTTCCTGAAATTCGGATCAAATTTCACTTTTTACCATCTGCTGTACATTTAAATTTAGCAAATTACCCGTATGGTCGAAATGCTCACAAAACCTCTTAGAAGATTCTGGGAAGAGTGTGGTTTCTAAAATAGGGTCACTTCTTGAAAGTTTTTTTTTCTCAACGCCTCTGCAGCTGCCATCCAGTGCTGTATAAATCACCAAACTAGGTCTCAAATGCACATGGTACTGTGTCTTTCCTGAACACAGCAGTTTATGACCACATACTGTCATTTTTCAGGAAAATTAGGGATGCTTTTTCTCATAGAGGTCCAGCAGAAGACGAAAGATTTAGAAGGCAATCATTTACCACTAGGGCACAATTTGTATAGGTTGATCCACAAATTACTGTGGCTGCTGCCATACAGTGCAGTTGTAATGAGTTTGAAAACTGTGTATGGTATACAAATACCGCATCAACCATCATACATTCACAGAGCAGTTATAGAATTTAACACTTTAGTAATCGTAACTTATTTAACCACACTGTGAATGAATGTTTGTGGATGCGGTATGACAACTGCATCATATCTGCACTATGTTGTAGCACCCTTAGATTTGACATGTCTTGTGTGTGCAAAAGCAACAAAAATGAATTAAAAATGAATCTGAGCTTCCTCAATATAGATGGAGTATGGAATCTCATAATAATGTCTTTTTTACCTAGACCAACACCGATTGAAGAACTTGCACTACCTCATGTGTCATTCACTACGTATTGTGATGTGGGATGTTTAGGGGCTGATTCACATGAGTGTCCTTGACCTGAACTGACCATTTTATAAGTATTATCAGTAAGGGCTCATTCACGTGAACATATTTTATTTTCCGTGTCGTTCCATTTTTATTTTGTTTGTTTTTTTGTGGACGTATGCAGAACCATTCACTTCAACAGGTCCGCAAAAAGAAACGGAAGTTACTGTGTGCATTCTGTTTCCGTATGTACTTATTTCCGTTCCGCAATAAAAATAGAACATGTCCTATTGTCTGCATTACGGACAATGATAGTACTGTGCTATGAAGGGCCAGCTGTTCAGTTTTTTGCTGACCAAAAATTCATACAGTCGTGTGTATGAGCCCTAACTCATAGACATCTCAATGTAATATATATGATGTACATACGTAGCAAACTTATTACTGCCAGTGCAAAGCACAATTCTCTATGCTCACGGTGCAGCCATCCTAATAGTAAATTTATAAATGGCAAAAAGTCTCAGCGCAACATGAAGTATATACTTTCCTACAGCTTTAGAGTAAAGTGAGTATAATTTGGGGTATATTTTACTATTCATGTTATCATCACCAAGGCTTTAAAATGTTGCATTTCCCCTGATACTACTCTGTAGCCCATAAACGATACAAGAATATTTTTTGAGACTTCGTCAGAGGACTGTCCATTGAAATATACTTGATGGTTGGTAACTGCTGCAGGGATGGGAAAGTTTTGTGTAAAATAGGGTTCAGTACAAACTAAGTTCATACTTAAAAAAAAATTCTGTCTGATGTAATATGTAATGTTTGCCTATGTTGATGGGAATAATAGTAAATTATGTAAACATGCATATCATGGGATCGTTGATTTTCAGATGACCTCAACAAAGGCATAGGTTAGAAAATACATTTGCATTCTTCAGATTTTAAAATGAGTTCATACAGCTTGTTGGCTGCATTTGAGGATAACACCCCCACTTTGACCGTTCTCCTCCTCTCTCTTCAATTCACTGGCTTTAGTTTATTTCCTTCACTGCCTCTGATGGAGATAGGAGAAATAAATCTGTACAGAGATTTTCCGGGGGAGTACTATACAAAGGGGAATTTGGGGAAGGGGGGGGGGGGGGGGGAGATGTCTTGGAAACACAATGAGAAACAGATGTAGGTAGAAGGCTAGAAATGTTTTCAGTATTTGTCCAGAGAAGTCGATCTGTCACCTACTCCATCATTGCTCTGCTAACCCATCACTTAGAGCCTGCTTATCCTAGCAGCTGTCTGCTAGGCTGTTACACAGCTCAACTCATTTTGTCAGCCCAATTGTCTCACTCCAGTTACATGAAAAAGATCGTGTTAACACTATACCTACTTGTACTATACCTTACATCTCTGCTTTGTTAATTCCAGGTAACTAAATAGAAGAACCAGGCTTTAATGCACACAGTCTTAGAGCTGATGTACAGGTATATTGCCTACTAGTGTTGATCAAGCACCAAAGTGCTCAGGCCGAATACCTCAGGATTAGAGATGGCCTTGTGGTTCGCCCGGCGGTCGTTTTGCAGTGAACTTTGCTTGTTCGCCGGACGGACGAACATATGGCGATGTCGGCCGGGGCGCCATATTCTTTTACATTGTGAAGAACTTTGACCCATGACAAATCCATCAGGTGGTACAGGATAGCCAATTGAGACATTTCAGCACACGGACATACCCCCTACCTTATAAATAATCCTGATCTGTTCGCCATTCCATTTTACATTCAGTCTTTTGCCAGTGTAGGGAGAGGTTGCTGTGTGGAGCAGGGACAGACTGTTAGGGACACCAAACACTAGCTTATAGGGACACACAAGTTATTTTAAGGACTGGTATAGGTGTGCTATCGATAGGTTTGACTTACTGAGGGGTGTAATATGCTTATACTTTCTATGTTAGAAAGTATATTATATTATAGTGCATTTGTATTGTGCAGCAGTTGTGTGTGATTCAGAGTGCCAAACGCTATTGGAACAAATATATAGTTACATAGTTGCATAGTTAATACGGTTGAAAAAAGACATACGTCCATCAAGTTCAACCAAGGGATAGGTGGGGATGCGGATCCCAGAAGGAAGTACTTTTTCCAGCTGCAGTGTATCCTTTCTATGTACTGGTGCCCAGAACTGGACTGCATATTCCAGATGAGGCCGCACCAGCGCTTTGTAAAGGGGTGTTATATAACAATTGTATACTTTATATACAGTGGATATAAAAAGTCTACACATCCTTGTTAAAATGTCAGTTTTCTGTGATGTAAACAAATGAGAAAAATATATCATTTCAGAACTTTTTCCACCTTTTAATGTGACCTATAAACTGTATGACTCAATTGAAAAACAAACAAATCTTTTAGGTGGAGGGAAGAAAACAAAACACTAAAATAATGTGGTTGAATAAGCGTGCACGCCCTCTTATAACTGGGGATGTAGCTGTGTTCAGAATTAGGTAATCACATTCAAAATCATGTTAAAAATAGGAGTCAGCATACACCTGCCATCATTTAAAGTGCCTCTGATTAACCCAAAATAAAGTTCAGCTGCTCTAGTTGGTCTTTCCTGAAATTTTCTTAGTCGCATCCCACAACAAAAGCCATGGTCCACAGAGAGCTTCCAAAGCATCAGATGGATCTCATTGTTTAAAGGTAGTCAGGAGAAGGGTACAAAAGAATTTCCAAGGCATTAGATGTACCATGGAACACAGTGAAGACACTCATCATCAAGTGGAGAAAATACAGTATGGCACAACAGTGACATTACCAAGAACTGGACATCCCTCCAAAATTTATGAAAAGACAAGAAAACTGGTCTGGGAGGCTACAAAGAGGCCTACAGCAACCTTAAAGGAGCTACAAGAATATCTGGTAAGTACTGGCTGTGTAGTACATGTGAACACAATCTCCCGTATTCTTCATATGTCTGGGCTATGGGGTAGAGTGGCAAGACAAAAGCCTTTTCTTACAAAGAAAAACATCCAAGCCGGGCTACATTTTGCAAAAACACATCTGAAGTCTCCCAAAAGCATGTGGGAAAAGGTGTTATGGTCTGATGAAACCAAGGTTGAACTTTTTGGCCATAATTCCAAAAGATATATGTTTGGAGCAAAAACACTGCACATCACCAAAAGAACACCATACCACAGTGAAGCATGGTGGTGGCAGCATCATGCTTTGGGGCTGTTTCTTCAGCTGGAACTGGGGCCTTAGTTAAGATAGAAGGAATTATGAACAGTTCCAAATACCAGTCAATATTGGCACAAAACCTTCAGGCTTCTGCTATACAGCTGAACATGAAGAGGAACTTCATCTTTCAGTATGACAATGACCCAAAGCATACATCCAAATCAACAAAGGAATGGCTTAACCAGAAGAAGATTCAAGTTTTGGAATGGCCCAGCCAGAGCCCAGTCCTGAATCCGATTGAAAATCTGTGGGGTGATCTGAAGAGGGCTGTGCACAGCAGATGCACTCGCAATCTGACAGATTTGGAGTGTTTTTGCAAAGAAGAGTAGGCAAATCTTGCCAAGTCAAAATGTGCCATGCTGATAGACTCCTATCCAAAAAGACTGTGTGCTGTAATAAAATCAAAAGGTGCTTCAACAAAGTATTAGTTTAAGGGTGTGCACACTTATGCAACCATATTTTGTATTTATATTTTTTCTTCCCTCTACCTAAAAGATTTCAGTTTGTTTTTTAATTGAGTTGTACAGTTTATAGGTCACATTAAAAGGTGGAAAAAGTTCTGAAATGATTCACAGAAATTTGACATTTTAACAGGGGTGTGTAGACTTTATATATCCATTGTATGATGCAGTTGGGTAGTGCAGAATTTGTTGGCGGTTTAGCTGTGTTACCTCAGCTACACGGAATGACAAACTCCATTGGAACACGTTGCCTCCCAAAAAAAGTGATTTGAAGCAGGGGGGTGATATACCTTCTTCCACAAATAGGCTCTTCTATAGGGACTTTTGTCACACTGTCATTTTGAAAATGACAGGGAGAGGAAGAGGCAGGCCATTCCGAAGGGGTCAGGCAGGTGCACCAGGCCGGAGCCTAAGTGGGAAGTTGCAGAAGGAGCGTTCGATTACGTCAAAGGACTCACCAGAGTTGGTTGATTGGCTCACTCAGCCTTCCGCTTCTACACCTTCCTCAACCTCTTGATCTGCACCCTTTTCACTTTATGTGCACTCCTAAAGACACCAGCACCATATCCCCTCCGCTCGAGTCAGAGAAATTATTTTCCCATCCATTACAAGACGTTACCAATGTGCAGCCATTCTTGGCATCTGATCAGGAAGCAGTCTGACGACAGTACCCAGATCAACCTAAGGAGGGTGGTCCCCACTGTTGCTGCCTTCTCCGATCTCTAATGTCAGTGGTGGTGAAAAGGACGATGATGATGTGTCTATGCATGTCACGTGGGTGCCCATAAGAGAGGAAGAGGAGATGAGTTCAAAGGGAGAGACTGAGGAGAAGCAGGCAAAACTGACAGTGCACAGGAGGCAAAAAGCAGACTGCTAATGTATCTCGAACAAGCCATCCTTAAGAAGGCACCTGGCCTCCCATCACCGAGCCCAGTGGGAGCAACAGTCAGAACCCACAAAGACACACTCCTGGTGCTCAACATCCTGCCTCTTTTCTCCTTCCCCTTCTCCTCTCTTCTCCCATTTGTCCTCCACTCCACCTTCCACCGTGCCGTTGTCGCGTTCATCTGGCAAAAGGCAGGCTTCTATGACCCAAATGTTCGAGTGAAAAAAGATGATGACGCCGGATAACCCTCTTGCCCAACGGCTGCCCGCCTGCTTGTCAGAACTGCTAGCCTGCCAACTACTGCCATATAAATTGGTGGACTCAGAGGCCTTTAGAAAATTTGTGGCCATTGGCACACTGCAATAGAAGGTACCCGGAAGGAAATATTTATCCCAGAAGGGCATCCCGGAGCTATATGGCCACGTTCAGCGGGAAGTGAATGCATACAGTGTATGTGCCAAGATACATCTGACCACAGACACATTGTCTAGCAAACACGGGCAGGGAAGGTACATAACTTTTACTGCCCACTGAGTGAACCTTCGGACGGCCGTCAAGCATGCAACCCATGGCACCCATGTGGATTTGGTGTTACTGTCACGGATTGCATGCAGGCCTGCCTATTCTCCTCCTCCTCCTACTCCATCTCCTCCTTGGCTGACTCCAACTTTTCCATTGCTACCGCCTCTACCGCTGTGCCCCCCCCCCCAAGCTCCCCAGAATCTATTTGACATGCCATAGCACACGTCCTGAACTTAGTCGTGTAGCGATTTGTTGCCAAATAACCCAGGGTCCAGGATGTCTTGCGGCAGGCCAGGAAAATCTCTGGACATTTTAGAAGATCTTACACGGCTATTGCTCGCCTTGCTGACATTCAGCGGCGACACCACCTGCCCGTCAGATGTCTGATTTGTGACTACCCGACACAATGGAACTCCACCTTTTATATGCTTGATAGGCTGAAACATGCAGTTAACGACTACCTGTACGAACTCTGTGGCAGGACAGGTTCTGGGTAGCTTGGTTATTTTTCACTGCACCAGTGGCTGCTCATTCGTGAAGCATGCAGAATTCTGCGGCCATTTGAGAACACCAAACTCGTCAGTCGAAGCCAGGGAGCCATCAAGGACATTGTACCGTACTCCTTCTTTCTGGAGCATCCATTGTGTTGTGTCATTGATCAAGCCATTGAGGAGCAGGAAGATGAGGAAGTCGCAATGCTGGATGAATTCCCGGGGGGGGGGGGGGGGGGCTACTCCATCTGAGACAAGTCAACAGGAGTCTGAAAAGGAGTCAAAGTAGGATGGTGCCTGGGAAGGGGAGCTGTGTTGGTTATTTCAGATATAAGATCATTTCTTTCAGCCAACCGATCAACAGCCGCTCTCCATATTCAGCCTGCAGGAACGACTAGACAAAAGGTGTCCGACTACATTGGGTTAACAGACGATATGGTCATTCTGAGAAGTAAGGAGCCCCTGGACTACTGGGTGTGCAGGCTTGACTTGTGGCCAGAGCTGGCACAATTTTCCATGGAACTCTTGGCTTGCCCCTTGTCGAGTGTCCTGTCCGAAAGGACGTTCAGCGCAGCAGGGGGGATCGTGACCGATAAGCGCACTCGCCTAGCTGACGACAGTGTGGACTACCTCCGCTTTCTAAAAATGAATGAGGCATGGATCTCGGAGGAATTCAACACCTGTAACGACCACGTGTAATTTAATTTCCTCATGCCAGCCCACATATCTGCCACCACCCAGAACATAGAATGGTTCTTGTCTTATGTATATACAGCGGCATAAAATGCCTTTTCTGTCAGGTGAATGCCTAACTTTTGCGGCCTATAATAAAATGTTCATCCAGTGACTGCACAATGTACCTCCAGACACATAATTACAATTTTTTTATTTATTTTTTTGTCAAGTGAATGCCTCATTTTTGGGGCCTGTACTGGCTTACAGTAAAATTTTCAGCCAGTCCGCCTAATGTACCTTCCAGTCACATAATCACTTGTTCTTTTCTGTCAGGTGAATTCCTAATTTTTGGGGCATTTACTCCACTGGACTATAGTAAAAATGGTATTCGCTGACCGCCTAATGTACCTCCAGCCACATAATTGCTTGTTCTTTTTTGTCAGGTGAATGCCTAATTTTTGGGGCCTGTACTCCTGTAGCCTAAAATAGTTTTTCTAGGCTCCAGCAGGGCACATTTTTGAGAGTTTCCTTTTAAGAAGCATAAAAATGGCCCCTTATTTAAAATACATATTTTTTTGTGGGAATTTTTCCCATTGATCCCCCTCTGCTATGTCACTGTCCATGTTGTGGGACTATTTGTGCACTTCTAGCAAGTATTTGGTGGCTGCAAATATGACCTGAAGATTTTTCATTAAAGTGAATGAGGCCCGCTGCGACCGCACAGTTTGCAAAAACTTCTGCCCAATATTCCTCCATCACTACTTGCAGACATTACAAGTCAGAGTATTCAAGATTCTGTCCTCCGCATCCTGGTACATCATGGCACTAAACCAGTGTGCAGAGCCAGACAGTAGGCATAGTTGAATTAAACAGCCCAGAACAGTTATGACAAATTCCTTGATAAAATGCAGAGTTGCAGGCTTGATGGAGGTTGAACTTGCTGAGATGAGGTCACTATGAATGTACAGAATCTGAACACTATGACAATGTGTAAAAAGAAGGTTGTGTTCATTTCCCTAGGAGAAGATTTGTCTCTGTTAATCTGCCACTAGGCGTCCACTCTTAAATCCTTTTTATACTAATGCCGCTGCTTTCTGAACTCCAGAGACTGTAGTTCACATAGTTGTTTTAGCTGCCCTTTTTTCTAGTCCAGAATGACTCACAGCCAAGAAGAGTCAAGTATTCTTGATTAAGAGGTGGGAGGTTTACATGGCAGTTATTACATGTGTAACATCCCAGAGTTGGGTTACTAAACGCTTTTACCCTGCTACAATCTGCTAGGGCATCAACGTGGTCATTTGATGTGATTTCCCTCATGTCATTCACCACTGTGCAGATGAAACCATTCTAAATGTGATATTCTTTTTGTAATGTTTCAGGTCTACCAGCAGGTGGCGGCGTCATTGGTAGGAATGGTTGTTATGGCCATTCAGAATGGAACATTCCAGTTCTGTTCTGTTCCCCCTGCTTAAGGGATGTGGAGTTTCCCACGCCCTGTAGCAAGGGAAGGAAAAACCGATTTAGATCCAGTGTGTTCCAGCTCTCCCTGCAAGGGGAATGCCGTGCAAGTAGGAGCTCCCAGAAATAGGGATCCCAAACCAGGATCTTGTCTCGGTTGAGACCAAAGATCTCCATTCCCAGTCTGAGCCCTTCAGCCTCAACTGGTGACAAGCAACTAGCCATCTCCATCCTCCAGGAAGAGTAATGCCCTGTGAGTTAACTGTGAGTAACATCCAGAGACCAGGAGAAGCCAAATTGCAGCACACCAGACCTGCAGGGTATAGCGACAGTGAGGTCACGGTATGGGCAATCGAGGGTTACTCACTTTTTGGAGGACCCTGGGCAGGCATGCAGCAGTGAATGAGAGGCAGACACTAGTTCCTCTAGGGCACACTCTGGGTGTAGAGACCTGGCCTGATGTTGGGTGAGGTGCCCTGGTTGTTGCAGGTGTTTAGAGTGCCTGAGGCAAGGTCCCTTTAAGGATCGTGACGCCAGTGCCTGTAACGGTGGCACACCGGTTGGTAGTAGCAAGAAGTGAGGTACACAGATGGTATGGTGAACCAAACGTTGGTTTACTTATAACAGTCCAACTTTGTACAGTCTATTACATAAGTTACAGATGATGATGCAGTCCCTTGAACACAATGTCCCAAGCAGGTTTACTTCACAATGATGGCAGGTGTAAATCATGCAAGATACTTGGAGGGCAAACAGTTAATGCTTTGCAGTGCAATGCTGCTCTATCCCCTCAGCTATTCTAGCTGGCTGGATCCCAAGGCCCGGATGCCTAAGTGCTGGCTTAAATCCTTGGTATAAATTCCTTCCTCCAGTATAGACCCTTGCTCTTCACTTTATAGTGTTCTGCCCATCAGGCTACTTATCTGTACTTGGTTGTGTTCTCCTCTCTTGGTAAGGAAACTGCAGGTTGCTCCCAGGAGGTGCTCTCCTACTACTGGGGTTTCTCAACTGAGCTATGCTTAGCCTCAGGAGCTTCAGGCTGACGAGGTAACTCCTCTAGTCCCCTGGAATACACTACCACTCTCCTGCCTGGGCTGTCCTATATATAACTAGGGCTCTCTAGCTCCCTCTAACGCCTGGGAGGCTAAACTGCACCCTGACAGGCCTGACACCCAGTTAACACAGGGAAATACAACACATGGCAGTACATGCAATAAACACATTAACCCCTTTTTGTGTAGTGCCCACCTTTACCTAGTGGGACACTACAAAATTCCTCCTCAGCTAGTCAGTCCCCAACACAGCAGAAGATAGGCAGAGCAGAAGACACATTCCTGACATATTCTCCAGGCATATTATAGAAGCAGAAGAGATATTGATCCCTGCCACATATTGCCAATACCTGCTGGGACCTAAAACTCTAATGCTGTATCTCATATGGATTTATGCTGCCTCCAGTAAAGACAAGTTGAATTACATCCCAAGTCTGGATCTAAATTATTGCTACCAAATCCCTAAATTACTCCTACTAGCAACATACTCATTTATTGCAGACTACTGTAACACTCTCCTCTGTGGCCACCCATCTAGCACTCTCGCACCCCTCCAATCTATCCTAAACTTTGCTGCCCGACTAATCCACCTCTCACCCTATTACTCCTCTGCCTCTCCCCTCTGCCAATCCCTTCACTGGCTCCCCATTGCCCAGCGAATTCACTTTAAAGTACTAACAAATACATACAAGGCCGCCCATAACCTGTCCCCTCCCTACATCTCTGAGCTACTTTCCCGATACATCCCCACACGCACTCTCCGATCCTCACAAGACCTACTTCTCTCCTCTTATCGCCTCTTCCCACAATCGCCTCCAAGATTTCTCCCGTGCATATCCCACACGCTGGAACTCGCTACCCCAACATATCAGACTCTCACATACAGTGGAAGCCTTCAAAATAAATCTGAAAACCCACCTCTTCAGACAAGCCTACAACCAGTGACCCTGCTGCCTCCATACCGCCATGACCAACTTCACCCGCACCTACTGTGTCCTTCTCCCATACCATGTAGATTGTAAGCCCTCACGGGCAGGGCCCTCTCTCCTTCTGTACCAGTTTGTAACTCGTCTTGTTTATGCTTAGTGTCTGTATTATTTATGTATGTATACCTCCTATGATATGTACAGCGCTATGGAATGAATGGTGCTTTAATAATAAATAATAATAATAATAATAATAATCATGGGAGAGATTTGTACTAACCACTGATATATTTTCCTAAAATTAATAACCTTAATTCTGCTAAGCTTTCTGGGTACTGTAGTCCACCCATTCCAGTTATTACTTTAGTTGCCCTCCTCTGAACCCTCTCCAGCTCTGCTATGTCTGCTTTGTTCACAGGAGCCCAGAACTATACACAGTACTCCATGTGTGGTCTGACTAGTGATCTGTAAAGTGTAAAGTGGCAGGACTATGTTCTCATCACGGGCATCTATGTCCCTTTTGATGCACCCCATAATCTTATTGGCCTTCAAAGCAGCTGCCTGACACTGGTTTCTACAAGTAAATTTGGTGTCCACTAAAATTCATAAGTCCTTTTTCATGTCACTGTTACCCTGTGTTTTACCATTTAGTATGTACTTGTGACTTTTTCTACAATTGTACAAAAAAAAAGGGGGGGGGGGTACCTTGCAAAAATATGGGAACCCAAGGAGATTTGGTCACTCAGATAACTTTGACAAAGACTGTTAGTTTTTAAGGATTGTTCAGTTATCATTGGAATGCCAGATGATGCAAATATCAAAGCTTTATAAATACCCAAACTTCTCTAAAGTTGTCCCAAAAAAACAGCAGCCATGGGTTCTACAAAGCAGTTGCTTAACACTAAAATGAAATGATTGAGGAAGGCTTTAAGAATATAGCAAAGCATTTTCAGGTTGCCATTGTATAACTTACAATTTGGAGTTGTTGAAATCCCATACAATAGACTTGAACTTTTTCTCCAAGTGAGTCCAATAGAGAGAGACTACTCGCGGCAGTCATTAATGATATGGATTCACATGAACTCAATAATCCATCACTTAGAAACTGACATTAGCAATGGGCAATCCTTACAGGAGATGTTCTTTGCAAAGAATCTATTCAGGAAGATCTTGCTGCTCCTTACTGCAAAGACACTGGTTCTGATGGTTGTGATTAGTGCTGAGCGAATCCAAGTCCACAAAGTGGACTTCGATTTGAATTTCAGGGAAAATTCCATTCGCCCGGAAGCCAAATTCCCTCGTGCTTTGTGGTAGCAAAACTATTTTCCCTGAAATGGTGGTTAAAAAGAAAGCATACTTATCTCTTCTGTTTGAGCAGGAAGAGACGGCCACTGCCATTATGATTAAAGATCCCCTATGAAATCTCATGTCAATGTAGTGACGTCATCGAGGGGCCTGCGAGATTTTGCGCTGGATCTTCAATCAATAATTAATATTAATGTCAGATGCCGCTATCTTCTATGAAAGTGGCATCTGAGGGGTACAAGTAGTGGGTATCATTGCACCCACTAATTACAAAGAAATGCGCTTTGTGACAAAGTAATTTGTCACAAAACAATTTTTTTTGTAAAATCTGGCGAAGCAGCCAAATCAAATTTTCAAATACTTTGCTCATCTCTAGTTGTGATGCCAGGGCTGAAACAACATGGCAAAATGGATTACTGAATTCTATTCCCTCGTATGATTTTGTCACACTTCCACAATCAAAATCTGAGATGAATCTACAGCAACATTTACTTGTGTTAATGTGGATTTGTTGTAGATATTTCTGTGGATTTGCTGTGCATTCCACCCCATGTGTTAAAAAAGATTAAATCTGTAGGGAAAATCAGCAGCACAACTTGACATGTTATTTCACATGTTGGTCGGTTTCTGCTGTGGATTTTTTTTTCAACAGTGTTTGGATGAGATTTTGTAATATACGTTACCTTTCATGTTTCTGCTGTAACATGTTGCATATTTTCAGTCAGTAATTCCATGGCAGAAAATCTGTATCACCATGTGGGAACATACCCTAAAGCAACGTTCCTCAACTCCAGTCCTCAGGGCCCACCTACTGGTCATGTTTTTAGGACTTCCTTAGTATTGACCAGGTGATATAATTAGAGTCCATGCATCAGGACTTACCTCAGGTATTCATTCTGTGGGATATTCTCAAATCATGACCGGCAGGTGGGCCCTGAGGACTGGAGTTGATAAACCTTGCCCTAAAGGATCAGGCATCATAATACAAGAAGGGGCTAAAAGGATTTTTCACAATAGACCTACAGCTATCCCATATCAGCTGACTTTTAATGGTCACACATGTCACATAGTTTAACCCAGTGCTTCTCAATTATTTTCTGTCATGCCCCCCCTAGGAAGAAGAAAACATTTTGCGCCCCCCGCGCGACTGTAAATAGTATCATTTGTCTATAAAATTGTTATAAGTACACCTCTGCATAACACTGTATTTGTGTTTGTCCTACCTCCTCTCCTTGACCTCTGCTCTTTATGTTCTTTCTGTGCTTCAGCTCTTGTTTTCCCACCTGGTGATGCTGCGGATGTATCTTTGCGACTCTGCCTTGATGAGATGCTGGCGTCCTGCTCTTTCTCCACTGTGAGTGGCACTAGGAACCGGCGTATTGATTCCTGTATGTCTCCACGGGTCCTCTGCATGTGTCACGTGCATTGGCGGTCACGTGGTCCTCCGCGTCAGGCTGCTACTGGGGCTGCGCTGGGACAATCTCCAGTGATCGCGCCGCGCTGCTCCCTCTCTCCAGCCGTAGAGTTGCTAGGCAACCGACGCCGTGTGGGACGCCGCTTGCGAGTGAGTCGGATAATCCGATCTGGACATCCAATATGACAGTGTTTGCAGAAGTCAAACGAGCCCCCCTTTACGGAGCCTCGCGCCCCCCCTATTTGAGAAGCACTGGTTTAAACCAAAATATTGTTCTATAAAGTTAAAGCTACTGTATATGTCAAGAGTGCCTCACATACAGTGCAAAATAATTTTCAGCTAAGTAATGCTGCTGATATACAAAAGGCTAAGGGGGAATTTATCAAGACCTGTGCTGCAGAATTGTGGCTTAAAAAAGGCACAGAAGAAGGATTCTGAAACTTTTTTGTCTTTCTTGCGCAAAATGTTTGACTTTTTTCCTGGAAGACAATAGCACTTTTACACCTTATAATTCAACCTCACTTGGGTTCTGGTACCACAATAGTACCACTACTGCTGCCTATAATGAAGAGATACAAATCTGTGTATTGGGTACTGCACGATGCTATTACCTATCCCTTACTGCTGTATCGTTACTATACAGGTGCCTGTGAAAGCATACAGCATACATAATAAATACCTTGCTTCACTTAGTTGTGACTTCAGTCCATAACTTTTATTCTCTCTTAGATGCTGGTAGTTGTGTCCAGGGTGTGATAGGTTTTTTGTACGGAGCGTGCTCCGGCCAATGGCTCAACTCTGTTCCTGTACTGAATGTTCATGCTCACATGGAGCGCTAAGTGATGTCACCTAGCAAGCTACGGATGCCTAGAAGTGTCAACATTTCAATGCATTTTGGATCTCTATCTTTCAGGGATAGAGCTTGACTCTTCTCAATGTCTCTTATATAGGCTCTTCATTCCATCCTATTTAACCCTTTGTCCACCGACTTTTAAAATATACAGCAATCTCCCTTTCCCGTGTTATCCTCTCATTCAAATGCAAACAATTCAATTTCTGAATTTAACCCTACTGGCACTTGTGTTTTCATGTTAAAAATACATCTTGTCTCTGCCTTACACATAGGGACCATTTATGAAGCTGAAATATGCCTATATTAGGAATATTTCAGGTGCAGAATGCGGAGCAGCAGTTAACTGTGCCACAATCTACAATAAAAAAATAAATAAAAATAAAAAAAAAATATATATATATATATATATATATATATATATATAAAGTAGAGCAGCACTCCAATGTGGTGAAAAAAGAAAACAGTTTATTCACCCAGTAGCGACGCGATGGATGTTTCGGCTCCAACATGAAGCCGAAACGTTGCGTCACTACTGGGTGAATAAACAGTTTTCTTTTTTTCACCACATCGGAGTGCTGCTCTACTTTTTATTATATATTATCCAGGGACGCTTTTCCCATTGGAGCTTGCACCCTATTTTCCATCCTCAAAGGTTGGTGCTGCCATTCATTACTATATATATTATATTACTAATTAAATGGACACGCTAATGAATAAACAACACCTTGACTATTAGATGTAATATGGTCTCTTATTTCTTGCAAGAATTAACAATCTATTTATTATTGTTTGATCACAGGATTTTTTATTAAAAATTGTTTACACGCAACTTCTATAGGGATAAAAACCTTTTGGTAATAGACTCATTTTTAATTGATTGAATTTATATTTATACATTTATTTGTAGATGCCACCATATTGCCTACACTCCTGTCTTTTCTATAACAAACCTTTATCTTCTTTTAAAGTATCACAATGCTTTTTAATTTATTCTTAATACCCTCATCTGGCTATTATATTGCGTAGTAATTGGTGAGATTTTCACTTTCACTTGTTCTATTTTTATTCCACTCTTATTTTCTCCTTCCATATTACGTGTGTCCATGTATTAAAATATATATAGGGACACAAAAAGAATACTATGCAAAAGTATGGGGTTGCATATATCATTCAATGAAAATGAGGGTCATCCCTTATAAAGGCACTATAAAGAAAAACATGAGGGACAATGCATAGGAACAATATTTAGTGGATTATAAATAGTAAAAGGAAATAGTTTTTATATATAATCTGGATTTCTAACATGAATATGCTAGTGCCAGTAGGGTTAAATTCAGAAATTGAATTGTTTGTATTGAATAAGGTAGAGGGAGATTGCTGTGTATTTGAAAAATCGGTGGACAAAGGATTAAATAGGATGGACTGAAGAGCCTATATGAGACTTTGGGAAAAGTCAAGCCTTATCCCTGATGAAGGATGGTGATTAGAGTTGAGCGAACACCTGGATGTTCGGGTTCGAGAAGTTCGGCCGAACATCCCGGAAATGTTCGGGTTCGGGATCCGAACCCGATCCGAACTTCGTCCCGAACCCGAACCCCATTGAAGTCAATGGGGACCCGAACTTTTCGGCACTAAAACGGCTGTAAAACAGCCCAGGAAAGGGCTAGAGGGCTGCAAAAGGCAGCAACATGTAGGTAAATCCCCTGCAAACAAATGTGGATAGGGAAATTAATTAAAATAAAAATTAAATAAATAAAAATTAACCAAAATCAATTGGAGAGAGGTTCCATAGCAGAGAATCTGGCTTCCCGTCACCCACCACTGGAACAGTCCATTCTCAGATATTTAGGCCCCGGCACCCAGGCAGAGGAGAGAGGTCCCGTAACAGACAATCTGGCTTCATGTCAGCAGAGAATCAGTCTTCATGTCATAGCAGAGAATCAGGCTTCACGTCACCCACCACTGTAATAGTCCATTTTCATAAATTTAGGCCCAGCACCCAGGCAGAGGAGAGAGGTCCCGTAACAGACAATCTGGCTTCATGTCAGCAGAGAATCAGTCTTCATATCATAGCAGAGAATCTGGCTTCCCGTTACCCACCACTGGAACAGTCCATTCTCAGATATTTAGGCCCCGGCACCCAGGCAGAGGAGAGAGGTCCCGTAACAGACAATCTGGCTTCATGTCAGCAGAGAATCAGTCTTCATATCATAGCAGAGAATCAGGCTTCACGTCAGCCACCACTGCAACAGTCCATTGTCATAAATTCAGGCCCAGCACCCAGGCAGAGGAGAGAGGTCCCGTAACAGACAATCTGGCTTCATGTCAGCAGAGAATCAGTCTGCATGTCATAGCAGAGAATGAGGCTTCACGTCACCCACCACTGCAACAGTCCATTTTCATAAATTTAGGCCCAGCACCCAGGCAGAGGAGAGAGGTCCCGTAACAGAGGATCTGGCTTCATGTCACCAGAGAATCAGTCTGCATGTCATAGCAGAGAATCAGGCTTCACGTCACCCACCACTGCAACAATCCATTGGCATATATTTAGGCCTAGCACACAGGCAGAGGAGAGAGGTCCCGTAACAGACAATCTGGCTTCATGTCAGCAGAGAATCAGTCTGCATGTCATAGCAGAGAATGAGGCTTCACGTCACCCACCACTGCAACAGTCCATTTTCATAAATTTAGGCCCAGCACCCAGGCAGAGGAGAGAGGTCCCGTAACAGAGGATCTGGCTTCATGTCACCAGAGAATCAGTCTGCATGTCATAGCAGAGAATCAGGCTTCACGTCAGCCACCACTGCAACAATCCATTGGCATATATTTAGGCCTAGCACACAGGCAGAGGAGAGAGGTCCCGTAACAGACAATCTGGCTTCATGTCAGCAGAGAATCAGTCTTCATATCATAGCAGAGAATCAGGCTTCACGTCAGCCACCAATGCAACAGTCCATTGTCAGATATTTAGGCCCAGCACCCAGGCAGAGGAGAGAGGTCCCGTAACAGAGGATCTGGCTTCATGTCAGCAGAGAATCAGTCTTCATGTCATAGCAGAGAATCAGGCTTCACGTCACCCACCACTGCAACAGTCCATTTTCATAAATTTAGGCCCAGCACCCAGGCAGAGGAGAGAGGTCCCGTAACAGAGGATCTGGCTTCATGTCACCAGAGAATCAGTCTGCATGTCATAGCAGAGAATCAGGCTTCACGTCAGCCACCACTGCAACAATCCATTGGCATATATTTAGGCCTAGCACACAGGCAGAGGAGAGAGGTCCCGTAACAGACAATCTGGCTTCATGTCAGCAGAGAATCAGTCTTCATATCATAGCAGAGAATCAGGCTTCACGTCAGCCACCAATGCAACAGTCCATTGTCAGATATTTAGGCCCAGCACCCAGGCAGAGGAGAGAGGTCCCGTAACAGAGGATCTGGCTTCATGTCAGCAGAGAATCAGTCTTCATGTCATAGCAGAGAATGAGGCTTCACGTCACCCACCACTGCAACAGTCCATTTTCATAAATTTAGGCCCAGCACCCAGGCAGAGGAGAGAGGTCCCGTAACAGAGGATCTGGCTTCATGTCACCAGAGAATCAGTCTGCATGTCATAGCAGAGAATCAGGCTTCACGTCACCCACCACTGCAACAGTCCATTGTCATAAATTCAGGCCCAGCACCCAGGCAGAGGAGAGAGGTCCCGTAACAGACAATCTGGCTTCATGTCACCAGAGAATCAGTCTGCATGTCATAGCAGAGAATGAGGCTTCACGTCAGCCACCACTGCAACAATCCATTGGCATATATTTAGGCCTAGCACACAGGCAGAGGAGAGGTTCATTCAACTTTGGGTAGCCTTGCAATATAATGGTAAAATGAAAATAAAAATAGGATTGAATGAGGAAGTGCCCTGGAGTCCAATAATATATGGTTATGGGGAGGTAGTTAATGTCTAATCTGGACAAGGGACGGACAGGTCCTGTGGGATCCATGCCTGGTTCATTTTTATGAACGTCAGCTTGTCCACATTGGCTGTAGACAGGCGGCTGCGTTTGTCTGTAATGACGCCCCCTGCCGTGCTGAATACACGTTCAGACAAAACGCTGGCTGCCGGGCAGGCCAGCACCTCCAAGGCATAAAAGGCTAGCTCTGGCCACGTGGACAATTTAGAGACCCAGAAGTTGAATGGGGCCGAACCATCAGTCAGTACGTGGAGGGGTGTGCACACGTACTGTTCCACCATGTTAGTGAAATGTTGCCTCCTGCTAACACGTTGCGTATCAGGTGGTGGTGCAGTTAGCTGTGGCGTGTTGACAAAAGTTTTCCACATCTCTGCCATGCTAACCCTGCCCTCAGAGGAGCTGGCCGTGACACAGCTGCCTTGGCGACCTCTTGCTCCTCCTCTGCCTTGGCCTTGGGCTTCCACTTGTTCCCCTGTGACATTTGGGAATGCTCTCAGTAGCGCGTCTACCAACGTGCGCTTGTACTCGCGCATCTTCCTATCACGCTCCAGTGCAGGAAGTAAGGTGGGCACATTGTCTTTGTAGCGTGGATCCAGCAGGGTGGCAACCCAGTAGTCCGCACAGGTTAAAATGTGGGCAACTCTGCTGTCGTTGCGCAGGCACTGCAGCATGTAGTCGCTCATGTGTGCCAGGCTGCCCAGGGATAAGGACAAGCTGTCCTCTGTGGGAGGCGTATCGTCATCGTCCTGCCTTTCCCCCCAGCCACGCACCAGTGATGGACCCGAGCTGCGTTGGGTGCCACCCCGCTGTGACCATGCTTCATCCTCATCCTCCTCCACCTCCTCCTCATCCTCGTCCTCCTCGTCCTCCAGTAGTGGGCCCTGGCTGGCCACATTTGTACCTGGCCTCTGCTGTTGCCAAAAACCTCCCTCTGAGTCACTTCGAAGAGACTGGCCTGAAAGTGCTAAAAATGACCCCTCTTCCTCCTCCTCCTCCTCCTCCTCCTGGGCCACCTCCTCTTCCATCATCGCCCTAAGTGTTTTCTCAAGGAGACATAGAAGTGGTATTGTAACGCTGATAACGGTGTCATCGCCACTGGCCATGTTGGTGGAGTACTCGAAACAGCGCAACAGGGCACACAGGTCTCGCATGGAGGCCCAGTCATTGGTGGTGAAGTGGTGCTGTTCTGTAGTGCGACTGACCCGTGCGTGCTGCAGCTGAAACTCCACTATGGCCTGCTGCTGCTCGCACAGTCTGTCCAGCATGTGCAAGGTGGAGTTCCACCTGGTGGGCACGTCGCATATGAGGCGGTGAGCGGGAAGGCCGAAGTTACGCTGTAGCGCAGACAGGCGAGCAGCAGCAGGATGTGAACGCCGGAAGCGCGAACAGACGGCCCGCACTTTATGCAGCAGCTCTGACATGTCGGGGTAGTTGTGAATGAACTTCTGCACCACCAAATTCAGCACATGCGCCAAGCAAGGGATGTGCGTCAAATTGGCTAGTCCCAGAGCTGCAACGAGATTTCGCCCATTATCACACACCACCAGGCCGGGCTTGAGGCTCACCGGCAGCAACCACTCGTCGGTCTGTTGTTCTATACCCCGCCACAACTCCTGTGCGGTGTGGGGCCTGTCCCCCAAACATATGAGTTTCAGAATGGCCTGCTGACGTTTACCCCGGGCTGTGCTGAAGTTGGTGGTGAAGGTGTGTGGCTGACTGGATGAGCAGGTGGAAGAAGAGGAGGAGGAAGCCGAGAAGGAGGAGGTGGCAACAGGAGGCAAAGAATGTTGCCCTGCGATCCTTGGCGGCGGAAGGACGTGCGCCAAACAGCTCTCCGCCTGGGGCCCAGCTGCCACTACATTTACCCAGTGTGCAGTTAGGGAGATATAGCGTCCCTGGCCGTGCTTACTGGTCCACGTATCTGTGGTTAGGTGGACCTTGCCACAGATGGCGTTGCGCAGTGCACACTTGATTTTATCGGATACTTGGTTGTGCAGGGAAGGCACGGCTCTCTTGGAGAAGTAGTGCCGGCTGGGAACAACATACTGTGGGACAGCAAGCGACATGAGCTGTTTGAAGCTGTCTGTGTCCACCAGCCTAAATGACAGCATTTCATAGGCCAGTAGTTTAGAAATGCTGGCATTCAGGGCCAGGGATCGAGGGTGGCTAGGTGGGAATTTACGCTTTCTATCAAATGTTTGTGAGATGGAGAGCTGAACGCTGGCGTGTGACATGGTTGAGACGCTTGGTGACGGAGGTGGTGGTGGTGGTGTTGGTGGTACATCCCCTGTT